>NW_024382343.1:0-1142 GCF_016835505.1 Polypterus senegalus
TCCAACAGATAAAGTTTGAAATCCTCCTAGTTAGGCCCAGTGATAAAGCAAGGGTTTTTGAGTTAGTTTATTTGTTTACTGCTAATTAAAAAAAAATCTTTTGGATGAAAGTCTTGTTTTTGTTCAAAGTATGGGTGGAACACAGAAGAGCACCCACTTTAAACACTCTAACACACTCTGTGTGTGCGTGAGTGTGTGTGTGCTTGTGTGAGTCTGTCATCACACAAGTAGCCCCAAATGTTGCTGCAATCATACTATCAGTAGCTGTAGTTATACTGTAAGAAGAGGCTTGCTAGTTTCTTTTTTTGTTTTTTTTTAACAGCTGATCATGTATTTTAAGTACTATATAAATTAGTTCTGTTTAGACTAAAGCTAGTTATCAGTTCTTATATATGCAATAATGCTCTACTATTTGATCATACGCAGTATTACTCTTAGAACCTTAACTACAAATAATTAGTAATACTTTGTCATTGTCTAGTTCCTTTCTCTCAGACATTGGATGCAATTCTTTGTCCTGAAGTCTTTTAGATTACACTAAGAAATTTGACTGGTATAATTGACCATCGCCTGTATTAAGCTAAACTGCAGCTACACCTGCATCAGAACATTAGAACACTCGAGACGAGAACAGGCCATTCAGCCCAGCAAAGCTTACCAGTCCCATCCACTTAACTCTTCTAAAAAAACATCAGGTCTAGTTTTTAAATTTTCTAGTCTTACTGATCTACCACACTACTTGGTAGCTTATTCCAAGTTACCAAATGTGTCCCCGTGTTCTTGATTAATTCATTTTAAAATAACAGTCTCTATCCACTGTACTAAGTCCCTTCATAATTTTAAACATTTCAATCACATAATCTCTTGATCTTCTTTTGCTTAAACTGAAAAGGCTCAGTTCTTTTAATCTTTCTGCATAATTCATCCCCTGTAACCCTGGAATGAGCCTAGTTGCTCTTCTCTGGATCTTTTCTTGCGCTGCTATGTCCTTTGTGTAACTTGGAAACCAAAACTGCACACATTACTCCAGATGAGGCCTCACCAGTGCATTATAAAGCTTGAGCATAACCTGCTTGGACTTGTACTCCACACATTGTGCTATATAACCTAAGACTCGATTTACCTTCTTAATGGCTTCTGAA
>NW_024382344.1:0-22500 GCF_016835505.1 Polypterus senegalus
GGCCAAAACCGGTTTTTTGGGCAATCCCAAATTTACCCCCCCGGGAAAAATTAAATTTTATTTGTAAAAAACGGAAAAAAATTGGTTTTTGGGGGTTAAAAAGCGGGGCGGAAAGGCGCCAAAAAAAACCAAAATTCCATTGGGAAAAAATGGGGGGCCATTTTTTTTTTTTTTTTTTTTTTTTTTTTTTTTTTTTTTTTTTTTTTTTTTTTTTTTTTTTTTTTTTTTTTTTTTTTTTTTTTTTTTTTTTTTTTGGAAAGCCCCAAAGCGGTTGGCTCCCCCGTTCCGGCCTTATGTGGTTTCCAAATAAAACCATTTTTTGGAAAAAAGGGAAGGGAAATTTAACCTTGTTTTGGCCCAAACCCCCTTTTCCTACCAAAACCCAAAGCATTTGGGAATTAGTTTTGGTGGGAAATCCCAAGGGGGGGTTTTTTTTAAAAACTGCAGGGCCGTTGCCCTGGGAAGGATTTGGGGGAAGATTAAAAAAAAAAAAATCGTTCTTAGGTTTTTAAATGAGTGTTTTGTTTTACAAGAAAAAAGGTTACTAAAATTATCATTAAATTTTTAAGTTTTTAAATTTAAATTTTGGGCCAAAATAAAAAGGAACACTTTTTTTAACACTTTTTTTTTTTGGGAAGTCTTTAATTAAGGGGTTGGGGGTTGTTTTTTCATTTTCAACTGTGGCTCCTTTGGTTTTTAAAAATTCCCCAAAAAGGTTTCAGTAGGGCAGCTAATATCCAGGAATTTTTTCCCCATTGGGGGAACGGGATTTTTTTAAAATTTTTCCTTTTTTTTTTTTTGGCAATTTATAAAAATGGGGCAAAATACGGGGCGGGGGGGAAGGGTTAAAAGGGGGAAAAGGGAAAAACATTTTAAAAAACGAAACATGATTCAAAATTTTAACCCCGGTATTGCTTTTGGGAAAAAAAAATACCATTCAAAATTACAAAATCCTAAAAACCATTTAAAATTTTCCTTCCCAAAAAAGAAAAGAAATTTCATAAACCCCAAAAACCATTAGCCTTAAGGGGCCCCTATATAAAATATTAATTATATAAATACAAATTAATGCAAAATTCCGGTTTTTTCACAGAAAAGGGTTAAAGGGAAGGCAAGAAAAAAGAAAAAGGAAACCTTTTTGGAAAATTTCCCCTTTTAACATATTGTAAGGGGGGAAATTGGGTTTTGATTTTTGGGGGAGGTTTTGGAGGGGTCATAATAATTACAAACACCACCATTAAACATAATTTAAATTTTTTACCCATTCAATATCTTTCACCCTTTCCCTTTTATTTTTAATACACACCAAAAAATTATACTTTTACCAATTTACACATAAATCCAAAAAACCCCTTTATATTTTTTCATATACCACCATTCATCCAACTTAATAAAAAACCATTAAAAAAATTACAACATTCCCATATTTTAATCACACACCCCACACAAACAAAACACACCCACCAAAATTTCTCGTTTCTTTTTTCCCCTAATTTAAATTTTAAAATGGGAAGGAAAAATTTTTTTCAAAAAATTTTTGGTTTTTAAATTTCAACAAAAACCTTAAATTTTTCTTTATAAATATTTTGGGGTTCCTAAAAAAAAACCGTCTAAATTAATAAAATTTAAAAATGGGGGAAGCTTTAAAAGGGAACCATTGAAAATTTCCCTTTTTTTTTTAAAAAAATTTTTATATAAAAAAATAAAAAAAAAAAAAAAGATTTTGTTAAAAAGGAAATATTCCTTAAAATTTTTAAAAATTTCCCGGGGTTTTTGTTTGGCATAAAAAATAAATATAAATAAAATTTTGTTCTTTTACAATAACAAATAAAAATTTCTTTCGGTTTTTTCTCTTATTAAAATTTATAAAACTAATAATTTTTAATAACAAATTATTTATGTTTTGGGCAAAAGGCTGGGGTTTAAAACTAAAAAAGGGAAAATTTTGGGGTGTAACAGGGGGATTGTAATTAATTTTTTGCCCTTTATGAGAAAAACTTCCAAAATATTTACACCAAACTTTAAAATTTACCCATACATACATTTTCAATATAAATAATATCCCCTTACTACACTTTCCTTCCCCAAATTATTACATATAATATATCTAATTCAAAATAAAATTTCCATCTACAAATTTAAAATAATAAAAAATTCCTTTTGTTTTTCAAAAATCACAAAACCCCCCCAAAACCCCCCTTAGTTTTAAAATTTCATTTTTTTAAAAAGGGTTTTTTTGGGAAAGGGGCCTTTTGGTTTTTAAACAATTTCAAAAAATAATTTAATTTTTTTTGGGGTCCCCCCATAAAATATTTTGTCCCCTTTTTTTAAAATTTTCCCCGGGGTTAAAAAATTTGCGGTTAAAAAACCTTTAAATTTCTTTTCCCCCTTTTAATTTTTAAAAAATTGCTTAAATTTAAAAATTACCCCGATTTTTTGTCTCTTAAAAAATTCCGTCTTACTTTAAATTCAAATTAACACCCCACTCCCCAAACCAAAATAAAAAAATTTACCTTTTCAGAAACTAACTAAAATAATGGTTTTTTTGGCTCTTTTTTCCAGTCCCCCTTTTCTCTTCGGCCTTTGGGTGGCTTTTTTTGGGGTTGGGGCCTGTTTGGGGAAAACCAGGGTGGGGAAAAAGGGCTAATAAATTATGGGACCCCTGTAGTTTTATTTTGTTACCCATCCTGGGGGCTTCTACCCGGGGGGCCTTTTTAAAAACAAAATTAATAAAAGTTTTCCCCGGGGCGGATTAATACATGGCGGGCGGATGTCCCTTTGGGGTTTGTTTTCCCCCAATAATCCCCAAAAATTTAGAACTTGAAAAAGTTTTTTTTAAAAGGTGATTTTTTTAAATTCAAATTTGGGGGGTTGTAGCCCCTAAAATTTTAAAAAACCCCGGCTCTTTGTTTTTTGGGCCCCTGGTCCCTTTAATTTTAAGAAACCCCCCCCTTTAAAAAACAAACGGTTCATTAATTTACCAAAAAAAAGTAGGTTTTCCAAAAATCATTTTTTTGCTAAAAAAATTATTCCTTTATTTCTGGTTTTTAATTTTTGGTGATTTGCTTTCCCCCTTTCGGTTTAAACTTATTTTTTCATTTTTTTCTCAAACCCAAAATTCAAAATTAAAAATTGCCCCCAAAAGCGGACTTTTTACTTCGGGGCTTTCCCCCCCAGGTTTTAAACCTTTTGGAGTCCACCTTTTCTATAACCCCGGCAGGGGGGGGGGTTTTGGCCGGCGGCGTAGCAGTTAAAAACCGTTTTTTTTAAAACCCCAACTCTTTGGAAACTTTGGTTTTTTTTTTGCCATTTTTTATTCCCCGGACCGCTTAAAAAATTTTAAAAATGTTTTTGGGGGCTTCCGCTTCAATTGGGGGGGCCCCCACCCCGTTTTAAAATATAAATTAAAAAGTTTTTTAAGGGGTTTTGGGCTTTTCGGTTTTTCGTCCGCGGGAATTGCTTTGGGGGGTAATATTCACCTTTTAAAACCCCCCCGGGGCACCAAAACTCCAATTTTTCCATTACAAAATGGGGGGAAAAATTTTTGGGGGTTAGGCCCTTTTCCCCAAGAATTTCAAATGGGGAAAATCCCCAACGAAAATAAGCTTTTGGGGAAAGATGGGCCTCCAAATTTCCCCCCTTCTACCTGCAAATAAGAATTATTTTGTTTTTGGGCGCCAGGGGTTTTTTAATTTTGCCCTTTTTGTTGTTTTTTTATTACCATATTTATACATAAATTTTTCCGTTTTAAAATTTTTCCCCAAAAACCTTTTCCTTTTATTATTTTTTTAATTTTTATTTTTGTTTTAAAATTTTTTGGGGGGGCTTGACCCCGGTTTCCCCCACTTTTTTCCCCCAGCCTAAAAAAATTTATTCCCAAGTTAGCCTTGTGGGAAAGACCCCAATTTTAAACAAGGGTAACCCCAATTTTGGGGGGATTTTGGGTCATTTTCCCAAATTATGGGGGAAAATTTTTTGTTTGGGGACTTCTTGGGCCCAAAACTTTACACCATTGGACCTAAAAACTTTGGCCTCCGAAAAACCCGGGCCCTGGTTGGGAAAATTTTAATTCCCAAGGGGTTTTAAAAACGGTCAGGTTAAAAAGGCGAAAATGAAAGAGAAAAAGGGGAAAAACTCAGGGAAATTAAAAGGCAAAACCTCTCCACCCGCCCAAGGCAAAAGGGTGAAAACCGGGGGGAACCTTTGTATGGGAATTTACTTTGATTTTTTGTGTTCTTTTTTTTTTCCCTCCTCTGTGTTTTATAAAAAAACCCTTCCTTTTTTAAAAATGTGGCTCATGTCAATTATTACATAAAAGGTACCAGGTGGTCACAAAAACTTTACATTTAAAGTTAAACCCAATTTGAAAACAAAAAAGGTTTTAAAATTTTTTCCTTTCTTTTAACTAAAAGAAACCACAGGACTATAAAATTTCAATTTGTAAACCCGTTCCCCAAACATTTTCCCTTTTGGCAAAGAAAAAGAGATCATTTTTTTTTGGGGATGGTTTATTTGTCCCCCTAAAAAAACCGGCCTTTTGTTAAAAAAACCCCACAAAAACCTGAAGGGTTTTTCCCTACATAAAGGAAAAAATAAAAAAATTATGCTAAAAAAGGCCAAAAAAAGTTGGTTTAAAAAAAGGGGGGACCCGAACCAACAGAATTGGACAGAAAATGTTCTGGCTGGCGAAACCCCTTGGGAAAAAAAGGGGTAAAGGGGTAAAAAAATTTATAGATTAAACATCAAACCATACCTTACAATGGAAAGGCAGATACAGAAAAATGGTGAAAGGGAAAAAACTCGGGGGTTACAAAATTCCTCAAAGTTTTTTGGGTTTTAAAAACCCATCTTGACACTGTGTGGAATTAAAATGAAACCCTTTCTCTTTTGGGGTTTTTCTCAAGTAATTCAAACTTGAATAAACCCAAAAGGGGAAAACGATAACTTTTAAATTTTTCCCTGTGTGAAAAATATCGGTTATCCACATTTTTTTGCTCTTTTGATGGACTTTTAAGGTTCAAAAGTTTGGTTCCCCATTTTGTAATATGCTGCTGTAATTTTGGCCCCAGAATTAACGGGTGTAGCGGGTTTTGGGTTAAAAGGTTCAACCCCCAGCTCTCTCAAAAATGGGATTCAAAAAAAATTTTGGCGTGCAAAAATGATTCCACAGAAAAAAAAATATTTTTTGTTTTAAAAGTTTTTTAAAATTTAAAAAAGTAAAACATTTTCCACAAAAAAAAAAATTAAAATAAAAAAAGGAAAAATTATTGTTTAAAAATTTTCTTTAAAGCTTAAAATCTTTTTACATCCCCCAAAACCCATTACAATTTACTTCCCCTTTTTTGAACCATTTTAAAACAGTCAGAAAACTGTTTACCCCACCAATCTCTAGAGTAAAAGATGGTCTTTAAAACCCCTATGTCCCGGGAAACTTTTTTTCCCTAAACAAACTGACTGATTATCCCCTGTTTCCCAGTTAAAAAGCAAGAAGGTTCTATCTCTTCCCTAACTTTGGGGAAAAGACTAAAACCATCCCCGCTATGACTATGGAAGAAATTTATATTCTATTCAAATTAAAAAAACCCATTAATATGAGTTTAACGGGAAAAACCCTTTAATTTTTCAAAGGTGGCTCTTACAAACAGGTAAAAATTGGATTCACGGGTTTTTAGAACATGGGGGAAGAAATTAAAAACTAAAAAGTTTGGGAGTGTGGGTTGTGTTGTGAGTCAATATCACAAAATAGTTTTCCCCCTTTTACCCTCCCCGTGATTACTTTTTTCTAAAACTTTAAATGTACAAAGTAGATTAAGAAATCTGAGGGGTTTGGAAGAATAAAAAAAATGGATGGGGGGAAAGGGTACCTACTGTAAATAGAAAAAATATTCCCCAACAGGACTGGAACAAGAACGGGTACATGTGTCTGAAACAAAAAACCCAATAAAAGTAAAAGTGAACTAAACATGGGTCCCTATAGGGTGAATTTCAAAAGATAAGAAAAAATTAAATAAACTGGTAAAAGGAACTTCCCAAATTCCCTTTTCCAAAATAAAAACTTTTCCCAAAAACATTTTTTTTAAAATTAAAGTTTTAAAAAATGCTTCATTTTAAAACTCTAAAAAAGGTAAAAATAGAACAATTTCAAAAAATTTGGGTTTGGGCGAAAGGGTGATATATATGGGGGCCGATGAAAAGTGTTTTATTTATTTTTTTCTATCGTTTCTATTTTTTTTAAACCCTTTAAATTTTATAAATTCAAAGAAAATATTAAAATTAAATAGGCTATGAAAAAATGAATGATAATGTTTTTGCCCTATAAAATATACTCTCCCCTTATATAAGTGATAAATCAAGAAAAAAAAATGAATTTTTTTAAAAAAATTTCCATGTTGGGGTTTTTGGACAGTTCATTTAAAATTTCCCACTTAAAAATAAAGTTGAAAAAAAAAGTATGCAATGAAAATTTTTGTCAAACTTTTAAAGGGAAAAACGGAAAAGCTTACTTTATTGTGGGGGGGTATATGGTATATATACGTTTTGTGATATAAAAAAAACCCAATATTGATATATGATTTTCCATAGAAAACACCAAATTATAAACAATTAGAATCAATACCAAGCATTTAAGCAACACAGTTTACATCTTATATATTGTATTTCCCATCATGAGTTTTTTGTTAAGTATGTCTTTTCAAAAACATAAACATGTGAACTATTAAAAAAAGAGCAGCAAAAAAACAGAACATAAATTAGACAGATTAACACCCGGTCCCCTGGAAATTTAAAATTGAAATCTTTTTTAAATAAATTTAGATAAATGTTAAAATTGTTTTTTATTTATCGGATAGTAAAACCCTAAAGTGATCATGTAAAATCTAGTAATCAGAGTATAATAATGACTTATAGGGAAAGGAGAAAAACACAGCAATTCAAAAAACTAGTAAATGTAATTTGAAAAAGGAAAATTTTTGGGAAAATTTACTCTTTTTTCCCTTTTTTTTGGCTGCCCCCGTTAGGGGTCCCCAAATGAATCATCTTTTTTAAAAATTTTCCCTGTTCACATCTTGCTTTTTTAATACCTGAAAATTCTCTAACATAAAAAAAACCTTCTCTTGGGTTTTCCCCTTTTTTTCCCCCTTCCTTGGCTCTATTTTTTAACCCATCCTTCCCCCAAATATCCCCAAAGCTTTCTCCTCTGCACATGTCCAAACCAACACAACCCTCGTCTTTCGGGTTTTTGGCTTTCAAACCCGGCTGACCCTCAAATGTACTAATTTAAAATCCTGTCCCCCCTTGTACAACCCAATCCTTCTTAGAAATTTTAAACTCTGCCTCTACCCCCCCAAAGCCCTGTCTCCTGTTTTTCCTGGTCAGTGCCCCTTTACCCCCAATATTAAAAAAATATAGTCTGCGGGGGATTTTTTGCAAAACATTAAAACAGTAGCTTATCCCTTTCTAAAAGCAACTTAAAAGTTTTTTAATCTCTGAGAAGGGGAAACCCCCCTAATTTTTTTCAATAAAACTTCAAAACTTTTTTTGGGTTTTAGCTCTCATTTAAATTTATTTCCTTTTTGAGATATCCCTTTCCTGTGTTGTGCTAAAATACAGAATTATTTAATTTCATTATTTGTATACGGGGCAAATTAATAGCATGAAAAAAGGGATCAGTGAAGGAAATTTACATGAACCATAGAAATAAAAAAGCGGGGTTATATGTTTGTTAAAGAACCTTAAACATTATCAAAAATAAAAATAGTTAAATTTCCTCTGGTCAACAACTAACATTCCATTGCCCAAAACACCAAGTTAATAAAACTGCAGGGAAGCCGGTTGGTAAATATGGAAACGGTATGTACCCCCAAAAAAAGGGGGGCACTCTAAAGGGTTTCCCCAAAACAAAAACCATATCTTGTTTCATCTAAAAAATAAAGGGGCGCTTGAACCCCGGGGGGTAGAAGGGTCATTTTAAACGGGTTAACCTGTTCAGCACGGGCCCCATTTAAAATGGCCAGTAGGGGGGCAGCTAGAAAGGCCCAAAGTCTCAAAGCCCGAGTGTTTTTGGCTTGTCTGACTCCTTTTCAACAACAATAGGGCTGTGTTCTCAATTAACAGATATTGTTGTTTTCATTTAGTTAAATTAGTTTCTACTTTGTTTTGATATATTTAAAAAGGAAATCTGTATCCACATATGTTGATAGTCCTGTTTTTTATTGGGGGGGTATAACCCTATTCTTAATTTTTTGCCTGAGGGGAATGGTAGGCTTGGGTCCAGCATTTGGTGGGGTGTGTTGTGCTAGAACAAAAGGGGGTTTGTATCATTGTATTGTTTTTTAAGGTGGCAGTGAAATTTGGCCATCTAAACTGTAAAGGAAAATTTGGGTGTTTTCCCTGTTTTGTGTTTTACCCTATTTTTTGACACTCATTGCTTCCCCAATAAAACTTGGAAGGGCCTCTCTCTTTTTGGGAAACCCCCATAAATTTTTTTCTTTTTTTCTCCCTACAATGTTTTTTTCAGGATTTTTCCTTGTCTTTTTAAAGGGGTAAATTTTCGGGGACTTCAAAATAAAATTTAAAAGGTTTATTGTGGCATCCTTTGTGTGATTTTTGGGCTAAAAAAGAAATACATTTTGTTGATATTTTTAGATTTATTTTAATTTAAACTTGAAATTTCAATTCCAAGCTTGAAGTTTTACATTTTTTAATAAAAGTTTGTTTTCCCATTAAGTTAATGTTGTAAATACAATGGTTTACCATTATATTTTAACAAAAGAGGCTAAAATTTTATGCTTTTTGCAACTGGATTTCTCCAGGTTAAAAAAAGGGGTTTAGGGAAGGCATTAGAAAAGGAATAGGGATGGGTGACTCTAGGGATTTCATTGAAGGGAAAGCAAAAAATAATGGTCAAAATGAAAGATGGGGAATAGTGAATGTTAAATGGTAAATGAAAAGGTAAATGGGACTGCACCTGGGAACCATTATGGGGTCCTTTTCTTTTTCATGTTTTTGATGGTTGTGGTGACCTTAAAAGTCAAAGGGACTACTATAAAACTCTTATGTGCTGTTGATCTTGTATCAATAGAAAAAACTAAAATTGAAGGAGATGATACTAAAAACTAGTTTGAAAGTGAAAAAACCACATGGGTGTTCTTTTTTGAATGATAAAAAAAAGTGTAGCGGGAACTGAAGGAGAATATCTTTTTTTGGAAAAACAAATCTGAAGAAAAGGGCCCTAAACATAAATCCCAAAAGACCAAGATGATGGTTTAGAGAAAAAAAGGGAAGGGGGGGCATGGAAGAGGATGGTGCACGGGTTTTTTGTAGAAAAGGGTGTTGGTAAAAAATCAAACCTTCTTATCTTTTAAATTGCCCCAAAAAGGACATACACCCCAAAAAGTTCAAAAAAAAGTTTTAATAATTCTCACTGTTGATCAAAATTTTGCCATAAAAACCCCCCGGCTGAAAAGAAGGCAAAGGGCGGTTTTAATTTTAGGATCTTATAAAAAGCACATTTTGGGGAAGGAAATCAGAATCTTATAAAAAAAAATCCTCCCCTTACAGTGAAAAGGGTCCCTTAAACAAAAAAAAGGCAAAAAAGGTACCGGCAACCCAAAAGGTGAAAAAAACCCATTCATCCATCCATCCATTACCCAACCCCTCCCCGTGAAAAAAGTCCCAATACAATTTTAAAAGGTGGTAAAAAGGGAAAAGAAAAACCCCTTTGAAATTAAAAAAACCCACAATGTCAAAATCCAAAAGGCGAATTAAAGCTTTTATGATACAATTGGTTTACTTTTTCTTTTGGTTTTGCATTTAAGCACAGGCAGGTAAAAGTGACTTGCTCATGGTGACCGGTGTCAGAAAGCAAGATAAAACCAAAGCCTCAGGGTTGATGTCAAAAAAGCCTTTAAACCCCACTACACCAGACCCCCCTTCCCCCATTTAGTCAGGACCCTCTCTATTTGCATCTATAAAACAGTCTTGGGGACGGTTTTGGTTTTTTGCTAAATTATCCTTAGTAAGTGAAAGGTGCTGCGGGCCTTTCCCTTACAAGGGTTTGTGTTGTTGAGTGCCTTTAAAAGGGGTCATAGAAATGTGGGAAATATACTTAAAATTGCTGACAAACTTTTACTGCTTTTTGTTTTTAAAATCATTATAAAGGCATTAGAAGTTTAAAGAGTTTTTCCCTTAATCAATAAAAACCTCTTTTGTCTTGTTAATTTGGGAGAGAAGTTATCATGCAAAAAACCCAGTTTCGGCAGCTCTGCCTTCCCTTTCAGTTGTCTTTGCCATTTTGGAAGCGATCCCCAAATTACTTTTTTTGTTCTTAGAAACTTAGGTAAGGTGGGGTTTTTTAACTACCCACAGTTATGTATGTACACACATTCTAACAGGGGCTGAGCACACATCCCTCAGGGGGGCACTACTGACACCCAAGCTTGTGAGACATTTGCCCAAACCCCCGGGAAAATTCGGGGTCTTTTACCCCAAACAATCTTGGAATAGGGGTTTTAAATGTTTAATTTTTTGGGAAGGCTTGAAGATAAAGTGTTTAACAAATGATGCCAGTAAAAGGTGGAAATTAATGTAAACCCAGTCTGAAAATTTTGATTTTCCCTTTTCCATGTGAGACAGAAAAAAATGTAAGGTAGTAACATGTCATCTTCCTTTTTATCTTTTGGGAAAATATGCAATATGTGAAAAGGTCATTAGAGCCAAATTATTGCCCTTGTTTTTTGGCATAAATAATCTCTCAAATTGCTCCATAAAAAGGTAGTGTGTTTGAAAAGTGTGAAAAGGAAATTTAATAAATTCACCCGGGTTATGGGCAAATTTTTTTAACACTGGTAGGATATTGGTAGATTTGGGAAGCGGGGAAAGGAACAACAGAAATTAGAAACAGATGTTTAAAAATATCAGTAAGACACCCTAAAAAAATCACTTTGGTTCTGGTTGGACCTTTGTACAGGTTTTTGACTTTTAAAGGGGGGGTTCCCCCTCATGCTGCCCCTGAGAAAAAGGGGGGCCCTCATTATCTGGAAGAACACTGCCCTTCAATGATGGCTCTTACTGTTTGCTGATGATTTTCAACCCAGGCTTTGGGCGGAGAATCTTGAGTCCATTGAATCTTTACAAAGGGACTTGGACAGCATGGGAAGGGTAAGATTTGTGGCAGATGAAATTTAATGTAAGTAAATGAAAAAGGTTACGGAAGAAAAATTTTAGGCCCAAAAACCTGGGAAGTCGAAAATCAAAATACACCCCCCCTTTGGGATGGTTTTAGGTTGGTGGACTCAAATTCAACTTCAAGAAAATTTTTCCCAAAAACCCTTAAAAAGAAAAAAAGAATGTTAGTTTATATAGCATATGTTTGGGTACAAGCCCAAAGGGGGATTTTTATTTTTTAAAAAATCCCTGGGAAACCTCATCCAGGTACTGTTTGGGGCATTTTGGGTTTAAGCTACAAAAAAACATGAAAGCACTAGAATAAGTCTAAGGGGAAAGGAAGGGCTAGGCTGATTCAGGACAAAGGGATTAATTATGAGAAAGAGTTTAAAAAGAGCTGGGGCCTTTTTTTAGTTTAAGTAAAAAAAATTAAACCCCGGCAGGGAAGTGTTTAAAATTTTTAAAGGGGGGTTGGTACAGTGGATCGGGGACCCCTTTTTTAAAATAGGTTCACAAAGAAAAACGGGGACACAGTTGGAAACTTTTTTAAAAGAAAATTTTCCCACAAAAACTTAAAAGGGTTTTTTTTTTAATTTGGGAATAAGCCCCCCAAGTAGTTTACTAGGATTTTAATAGCTTTAAAAACTAGAGTTGATGTTTTTTTTGAAAAGAAAAAAAGGGGAAAACCCTGGTAAAAAAGCATCCGTCACAGGGCCTGGCTTTTGATTTCACTGTGACGGTATCCTTTCCCAATTTTTTTTATACCATTTTTTTTTTTATATTATTATTGACATTAACCCCGTTATAAAAAGCTTAAGCTAAACAATGTTTAAAACTTTAGTTAAGGAACAAGTCTATTTTAAAAAATGGCAAAGGGCCCTTGATGTGGGCTGTAATATACATCCTTATTGGTCCCAATTTTTCTCCCAAAATTAATACTGGTTTGTATTTCCAAAAAAATTTCCTTTTTTTTTTGTCGACAGAAATCGGGGGAACCTGGTTCTACCATAATTCTTTCCCAAACTCTGGTTTGAAACCCCAATTTGATCGTAACCCAAAAAGAAATTTCCCCCATAGGATTGTATAAAAATAAATTAATCCATTCAGATCGTTTTGAACTTTTCCCAAAAATATATTTTTTAATTTTTTAAAAAGGCAAAAAATATAGTTAATTATACCTTAATTTTACGGTTTTAATTAGTAAACAAAAATGTAAAACTTGGGGCCTTTTAAAAAAACCCTTGAACAAAGAAAACACTCAAGAGTTTCCCAATACCCCTTGCCCCCGGGTTTAAAAAACACTTAATGATTTTTTAAGCACGGGGAAAAAAAAAAAAATTAAAAAAATCCATAATTTAATAAACAACCAAGAATAAAGAAACATTGCAACAATGCCCCCCGTGTTCAGGGGGTTCTCTCCCCACTGGCCTGCATGTTGTGGGTTGTCTGTTTCCCCCATGGCTTGTGTGTGTCTCTGTGTCTCTCCCTTTTTTGTGTGTGTGTCTTCTGCCCTTCTCTCTCTCTCTCTCTCTTTAAAGCGGCCTTTTTGTGTGTCTGTCTCGGTGTGTGTGTGGGGGTGTCTCTGTGTTTTCTCAGTGTTGTGTGTGGGTGTTTTAATGTTTCTCCCCGGCCCCTGTTTTCCTATCTTTGTGTGTGTGTGTGTGTTTTTTCTGCATTGCAGCGCCTTGGGGTGTGTGTCTGTCCCCCCCACACCTGTTTCTTTCTTTGTGTGTGTGTTTTCTGTCCCCCAGTTTGGGTTGTGTATTTTCCCCTGTACGCAGCAGCCTGTGTGTGTGTGTTGTTCTCGTCCCCCTTGTTTGTGTGTGTGTGTGTGTGTGGGGCCTTTTCCCCTTGCCAGGTTGTGTGTGTGTGTTCTCTTTTCCCCGGGGAATGCACGGGAAAAAACGCCGTCCCCGTGTGGCCCACCCGGAAACACACTTCAAAAGATACACCCCCGGACCCCCGGGAACCCCCCGGGGTTTTATTAAAGAGGATTGATCTTTTAAAAAACAAAGTAGCTTTTACCTTCAACAAAACAACAAGACTAAATTCATTTCATCACAGTCACAAAGGGAAACTGGCTTTCTTTATTAATCAGGGATGACTTGTTTTCCATTCCCCGGTTTTTTTATACTGTCATTTAGTATTTTTTTTATCTCTCTTTTTTAAAAAAATCCTGGGAGAAAAAGTCGGGGGAAAGGGGGGCTTTAATCTTAAAATTCAAATTTGGGGAAAGAAAACTTAAAAAAACCCCCAAGGCAAAGAGATTGGCCCGGGGTCTCACAGGGCCCCAAACATGTGATTTTGTCCCCAAGAGCCCTGCCCCGGGACTTTTTGGGGGGGCGTGGAACATGAGATTTTTTAAGACCGCCCCCCCACAACCAATATCAAAAAAGGGGCCCTTGGGTAGAAAAACCCTTTCCAATTGTTAAAGGATTTGGGGCACACAAAAGAACCAGGGCTTTCAATTGCATATAAAACATATAAAGGACAATGTCCCCCCAAAGGGAAATGTAAACAAAAAAAGGGAAAAGAAGAGAAAGGGAAAGAAACTAAAAAATTGTGGGAAAAAAAAAAAATGCAGAAAAAAAAAGTATAATCAAAATTTAAATTCGAAAAAAAGGGAAAGTAACAATCACCCCCGGAAAAAAATTGGAAATTTTAAAACAAAAGCATGTAAAAAGGGGCCCCAGGTTTAAAAGGGAAAAATTTAAAGAACTTCAAAAAAGGGGCGTTCAAAAGCGTTGGCGCTATCCCACATACAGAGCGGTAAAAGATTATGAAAGCAGTGGAATTTAAAGGGCCCAAAAATTTTCAAAATACAAATGCGGGAAATTTAAAAAGGGAAATGAAACGGGAAAATTAGGGGTTTTCAAAAAGAAAGAAAAAGTTTCATTTTGAATTCAAACAAATAAAATTTTTCCCCTTTAAAAAAAAGGGGAAAATAAACCCTGGAAAAAGGTAAAAATTGAAAAAAGCAGGAAAAAGCGAGGTCGGAAATAAAGAAAAAAGGGGTAAAAAAAAAAGTAAAACATCATAAAAGGGTTTAAAAAAAAGGGGGGGCCAAACACATGCAGAGCGGGGTTTGGGAAAATAATGAAAATTAAATTCGGGAATAAAAAAAATTAATAATGCTATAAAAGAGCAAGATACACAATATAAAAGCAAAAAAAAAGAAAAGTGTAAAAAAAAGAAAGAAAGATGGCTTGGCCCCAAACAAATAAATTATTTTTTCCCCCGGGAAAAAATAAAAAGGCAAAAAGGGTTGAATAAAAGGGACATAGGTGTTATGTCAAAAGTACAGTATGTAAATATTGGGCTTTAAAGTTTAAGTAAAGGGAAATTTAAAAAACGGGGGGTTTACCCTTTTGGTTACTTTACAAAAAAAATTATTAACTGCTGATGATATAGATTTTTTTTGTCTGTCCCTTAAACAAAGAAACCATCCTGAATTATTAATTAGAAAGTTTTTAAAACACTTTTTACCCCTTTTTAAAGATTCCCTTTTTTGGGACTAAAAGGGGTTTTTCCCTTTTTTTTTAGGGGTTTTAAATAAAAGTTGAAACTAAGGGAAAAAACCCCAAAATTAAAAAAAAATTTTTAAAAATTTGTATCTGGAAAATCAAACAAGCGAGCAAAGCCCTTTTAAAATTAATTTTTTTTATTTTTTTTTTTTAAAACTTAAAGGGAAAATGGCTGAGAACAACTCTAACCAAGGGGCACCCCAAATCTATTCTTTTTTTAAAATTACTTTCATCTAAAAAAAGCTGGGGAACCAGACCATACCCCAAAAAAGAAATTCCCTATAATTCAAAAACAGTGCATAATGGGATGATACTTTTTAGCTAATGGGTTTCATGTGCATGCCTTTGAGATATTGAATTGGGGTACCCTTAAAAAATCAACAAAAAAAAAATAAAAAAAAAAGGCACGGGGGAGATATTTCATCTAGCCCATAGTTAATGAATGGGTTTGGGAACTTGATCCCTGGTCTTTGGGCTGTGGCGCTAACCCTCATCATGTCCACACTATATTTAAATCAAGTGCTTTATAAATTTGTTTTAGATGGTATCAAATGTTAGGTTTTTTTTTTGTATTTCTTTTTTTTAATGTGACATGATCAAAATGAAAAAACGGGGAAAAATACAAATTAAACCCCTTGGGGGAAATTATTTTAAAAAAATAAATTTCAAAACCCCTGAAAACAGAATCAAATAGAAATTCCAAGTTTTTGTATTTTCCCTTTTGGCATTACCCCAAATATACCCTGGCTACAGCTAAATGCATAAAAGCTAATTTGGTTAAAAAGGGTTAAATTCTATTTTATAGATAGACCCACCCTTTTAAAAAACACTTTTTGAAGTGTGATTTTTATTAAAAACTATAATTGTTAAAAAAAAAAAGATTACTGTCTCCTCCAGTCTTATAGCTTGCATTTTCCTTGGCAGATTTAAATTTGCCTGCAATTTCAAGTTTTTTTTTAATTTTTATTTTTTAAATTTTGTAAAAGTAGTTCATGAAAAAAAGGCTAATATAAACCCTTGGTGTGATAAGGTTTTGATCTGCCCTTTTAAAACCTGCATAATAACTTTTTTTATCCCAATATATTTCTAATTTTATTGTGTTTCATGTTTTTCTTTTCCAATCTTTTTTTCTGAATTTAAAAATTTTCCCAAATCACAATTCTTTTTTTTCAAACATTTTTGACTTATAATTAAAAAGAAAAAGAATAACTTTGAATTTTTTGGGAAAGGGTTTCCCTTGTCCTTTTTTTTTGTTTTGTTTTGCATTTCCGTGTTAGTGTTAATAAAAAGATTTTTGTAGACTGAATAATAAAGGGTTGCGGGTTTATTTTTTTAGATGTTTAGTTTTCTTTCCCTTTTTAATCCTTCCCTCGGTCCTTCTAAATTTTTTAATCAGAACAAAAGTTTAACCCGGTTAAAACATGTAGAATTGCTGTTTGGGTTTCTAAAAACTGGCCTTGGGGCCCAAAGGGAATTAGAAAAGACCTAAAAAAAAAGTTTCAAAGTAGACATAGTGGTGACATTTTTGGGAAGAGGTCTCCCAAAAAACCTTTTTTTTGGCACACTAATCAACTTAAAAAAATTTTACAATTCTACACCTTTTGTTATACTTATAAATATTTTCCAAACCAAAACCTTTAACCCTTTAAGGGAATTTAAAATCAAAATTACACCTATATAAAATTTCATGCTCATGTCCTTAAAATTTTTATTAACATCGGTAAATGATGTCAAATATTCACACATTTATTTGGAAAATCTTTATTTCCATATGGAACTACCCCTTGACTTGGGTTTTTCCTTTTTTCTTTTCCCCTTATTCATCCCCCTTTTTTAAAAACATGCCTTTTTCAGGAAGGAAAAAAACCGGGGGACTTTTAAAACTGGACTGAGTGTAAAGACAGTAGTAAATGTTTGGGCCTCCAGAGGGGGGCACATAAAAGGGGCCTTTTTATAGTCGGAAGGGTAATTCAATGTCACACCCCCAGATGGGAAAAAAAACCAGAATACCTAAAAAAAAGGGTACTTTGTTCATTTCAGTGTAGAAGGGGACTGGGGCCCTTTCCCCACAATACAAAGGCCCCCCGGGGGGGAAACAGCGCTGGGCAGCACCCAGTCTTTTACATGGGATAGTCATACACACAAAATACAGTTAAAAGGGGGGCAAGTTAAAAATTCACTTAAATTTACATGTACTATTTCAGGATTTGAGAAAATTGGTTTCCCAGGCAATAAATTCAAAAAAAAGAGGTTTTACAAGCTTTGTACTTTTGTACCAGTTCCAAAATACAAATGCAGGATGCTAAATATGAAACCCCACAAAGATTACCTCTTTGCCATCTGTGAGGTCTGGATTACCCCCTTTGTCCGCCCAAAGCTTTTCCCCAACCCTTTAAGTTTTTTAGCCCGAGTTTTCAAAATTTTTAATAAATTGCCCTCCTAACATTTTTTAAAATCAGATGCATATTTTATTATACCTATTTAACTTTTATCGACATTTATCAACTCTATATTTATTATTCTAGTATAAAGAATGTAGTTTAAGTTAAAATTTTTTTTGGGTTTTTCATTAGATGTTTTTCATATTTTTTTTAAATTCTTGTTTTTTTTTTTTAAATCTTCCCCCCTTTTTTTGCCAGCCCCTAGGGGGGCCCCCACAGGTTGAAAACCCACTGTTTTGACATTTTTAAATTTTGGGAAAAATCAATAGTCTTTGAGGAAAAGCTAAACCAAATACAAAAGTCAAAAAAGAAATGCAAGAGAAAAATTTGCTTTAATTAAAAGGCAATTTTAGAGAGGGGTTTAAAAAAACCCAATTTTAAAAAACAGTCTGGGTCCAAAATCCATAGTAAAAAAATAAAAAAATAATTCAAAATTTAAAAATTGGAAAAATTGAAAAAAAGAAATTTCCCACGCCAGACCGGGGGTGGTGAAATAATTTTTTTCTCTATTTTTTCCCCTGGGGGAAACCCTATTCCCCTGGGAAGGTTTCGCCTCCCCCCTCCACTTGGTCCGGCTAGCCATTGGCAAATTATTCACTTCCCCACCCACACCCAAAAAACCCTTTACCCACCAGTCCATTTTTTTTTGGAATTTACTTTTCCCCCATAAAACCAAACCGTTTTCTTTGGGAATTTTTTGTACATAAAATAAATTTTTATTCCCCCTTTAATCAGGTATTATTTTTAATTTCTTAAAGGTAACCTTTTTTGGGGAAAGGGGTTGGGGTTTTTTTGAAACTTTTTGGGTTGTGCTGTGGAAAACAATACACAAAAAAGTGATTACCATATCTTTTAAAGTAAAATGCAAAAGTTTTTTTTTGCTAGCACTAGCATTATTAGGGGAAAAAAAAAACACTCTCAATTAATAAAAATGGCGGTAAAGATTGCACATTAAACATTTCTTTTTTTTTCCTTCCACTGAAACCATATGCTTAACTAGGGTTTTAAAAACTCTTAAAAAATTGGGGGGGGAACACCAATAACGGCGGCTTGCATGTCTTTTTTTTATTTTTTTCCAAGTTATTTTTCCCCTTCAAAAGATGACAAAATAATCAAATTCTTTTTAAAAAAAAAAGGTTTTTAGAGCTAATCTAAAAAGGAAACCCCTGATACAAGGGGGGAAAGATGGAGTACATAAAATTCCCATTTTAAATTCCGGGGTGAAACCGGGTGATGATTTTTTCCCCTTTGCTTTTTTAAACCCGTTTACGGGTTCAGCATGTGGTTTTTAAAAAATCTTGACCCCCAAAAGGGCTAATGTAAAAAATAAAACACATAAAACAGAAAAATTGGTTTTCATTTTTACTTTTGTAAAAGAGGGCCAATCCCTTTTTGTGATGAGGGGGGGGGAATAAGGTACCCTCCTTTGTGTTTTAAAAAAAATAAATGAATTTTGGGCTTTTGGGAAAAAGGGACCCCATTAAAAAACCCCCCCTACTTCAGTACCTGCAAAATTTGGGTAACAACAAATTTTTGGTGACTTTCAGGTTTGGGATAGTAAGTGCAAAGGGGAATGTTTTGTCGGAACTGAAAGAAGTTTTTTAAAAACCACTGATTTTTTTTTTTCCCCTTCAAATATTTTAATTTTTTAATGCAAAGAAAATACATAATTTTGAAGAACGGGAGGATTGTTTGCATTTTTCCCAAAATCTTTAGATTAAACATTAAATTTCCCCAAGGGTATTGCAAATTTTAAAATTTGATCTCAATACTATTATGAATTGACTTTCTTTTGATTTTTTTTTCCTGGGTTTATTTGAGGCTATAAAAATAATCTAGTTGTCATTTCTGGGTTTTATACATCTTGATTATAGCCTTGAATTAAAAGTGAAACTTTTTTTTAACACCCCAATACCATTTTTTTTTAGACTATAAGGTGGCCTTTTTGGGGTTTTTAGATGTCACAATCGGCTCCTGGTTTTAGCCCCGACCCTAGCCATGACCCCTGGGTTTGGAAAAAGGGGTAAAGGTAAGATGTTGGTGAAGGTTTTGTATTGGGGCCTCATGAAACCCTATGCCCTGCTTTACTTGAAATTTTGTTTAAAAACAATGTTTTGCTTTTGGACTTTTGGTTTTGATTTGACCTTTGCTCCTTTTTTTTCTTCTGTCCCTCACATTTATTTTCTGGAATATTGGCTTCTTCCCAGAGGGTAATCAAAAAATCCATTTAAAAGGGAGAATCAAAAGGTTTTTTTTAAAAAAAATTTAAAGGGGGGGTTTAGGTTGGCTACGTGAAAACAAGCCGGGGAAATTCCCCCCCAACCTCAATAAAAGAACTATAATAATAGTTCTTAGCAAAAAAAAAACATACACTTTTTTTGGGAGGGGTTAAGTCACAAAAATAGTCTAATCTTGCAAAGTGTAAATTTGGTAACCAATTTTTCAGAAATTAACTTCCCCTTGGTCCAACACCCCTTGAACAATGTTGAGGGCGTAGTTGTGGAGAAGTAGAAGTTTATTAGTAACTTTTTTTAAAAAGGGATCTGGGGGGGGGTCTATCCCGGGTTTTTGGGGTATAAAATTTATCTTTATTTTTGCAAGTGGGGGTTTTCGAAATATTGACTTTTTTTTTTAAAAATAAATTAAGCTCCCCAGTTTATTTTTGGGCCCTTTCCCGTGACTTTTAAAACATAACCCCTGTTGGTTTGGGGAAAGCAAAAATTAAAATTAGGGGTTATGAAATGTGGGGGTAATGCCGATTTTTGGGTATACACCTATTCAATAAAATATATTTGGGGATGGTCTTGGGTATATATGGCTAAAAAAAACCATTGGTTTTTTCGTTTTGAAAGGTGTATTCTGGTGAAAAAATGGGATGTCAAAAAAACCTTGACCCCCCAAATCCCCCCTCAAGCCAATGAGAAAAAGGGTGACTTTACCAAGCCCTTTAAAGAAGTGCATAAAATGTTTAAGGCAATTCAAGTAAATATTTTTATTTTGACTTACTGGTCACAGAATTTTCAAAAAATTTTTTGGAATTCCTCAGAAAAAACATTCCCCAGTTTGAGGTGCATGAGGGATTTTACTCATTGCCCGGTTTACATCCTCAGTCCCGGGTGTGAGTATAACTCAACATCTTTTTTTTGGGGAGGCAGCTGGTTTCCCCAAGTTTTTTCCAACCCGTAAAATTAGGTCAGCTCGGGTTTTAATACAAAATTGGGCAAAATGTTTGGCTGGCAACTTGTAATACCCCCCTTAAAAGGGTTCCACCCCATAAACTGTCACTACATTATATGAAACTTTTTCCCACCCAGAAAGGCAGGGGGGTTTGCAGTTTGTCATGGGATTCCCCGGCCCTCCCTGTTTAAGTCATTTTTTTTTTTTTAAGTGCAAACCTGTGGATTATGGCAATTACTGTAATAAAATTTCTCTCCTTTTAAATGGATGGTTTTTGAAAATTTGGGGTTTCCCTTTTTTAAGTTTTTTTCCAGCGCTGGGATGGGGGGGTTTAAGTATATTTTCAGTGTAGTTTAATTAAAGTCCAGAGCCCCCTCTTGGGTCCTTTTCCCAGTGCACCTGGTCTACTTTCCCGGTTTCTAAAAGATTATTAGGTGTTTTCAGAGATCCACCCCAAAGATGGAAAGGGTTGGGTTCTGTTAGGAATAGGGGTTTCTTTTGAATTTGGGTTTTTGGGGGGGCTATTAAATCTAGGTGTCATTTCGGGGGATTACACAGTCAAAATGTAATTATAGAGTTTTTTTTCCTGATTAGATCCTTCATTTAAAATTGACCTTTATGTATCTTTATTTTTGTTTATGTTATTAGATGGCCATTTTTTTTTTCGGGGAAAAAGGGATGCAGGTCCTGGTTTGGGGTGGGGGGGGGGGTTTCATTGGAAAAAGGTCGCCTTGATGGACCTTTTAGTTGGGATTAAACCTAGCGATTTACTTTGATTTTATTTTTTTGTTTATTAAAAAAAAGCTCTCCCATTTTGGCTCTGATGTTTAGTTTGGATTTGGCTTTTCCTGTTTTTCCTTTTTGAAAATTTGGGTTTTTGCCCCTTCGCTTTTGACTCTGCTTTTTCCCACCTTTACCTCCCTCCTTTTTTTTGAGGGTTTCCCTTTCGGAAACAAATTTTGGGGAACACGGTGAAGATAAAAGAAATGAAATCAATAAAGGAAATGTACATATTAATAGATCACTATTGTTTTTTTTGTGTGTAATTATCTTTTTAAGCATTATTAAATTAAAGATTTTATATACCCCAAAAATTCCCATTTAAAAACCCCTAAGTTATACTGTGGGGGAGTAACAAATTCGGGGAAAAGGGGGATAAACCCAGGGGTGAAAATATAATTGGAAAAACCCCCAAACAAACCCCCCAAAAAATTTTTCCCCATCTCAGCCCCCAAATTTTCCCCCTTGACAATGAGCCAATATGCCTTTCCCTCAATTCCCCAATCAATTTTAGAATTCCGGGCCACCCCTGTTTAGTACCATGGGGCGACCCCCCCTTTTTTTCTTTTTTTGATGCCTCTAAAGGGTTTTCTTTGGTATATTGAAAACAGTCTCCTTCATAAACCTTGGCTTTTTGGGCTTTGCCGGTGTAAAAACCCAAAAAAAAAGAAAATTCAAATGTACATAATTTATCAGTGATAATCATTTTTAAATTTAAATTTTTATATTTTTTCCTGAAAATTTTAAATCCCTTTAAAAAGTTAGGTATATTTTTTAAAGAATCAGCAAAAGTAACTTTTAAAAAATTTTAAAAACAAAAACCCCCCAGCAGAAAACGTTTTGAATATAATTCTTGTTTCAATAAAGATGATGCAATTACTGAAATTATTGCTGGGGCTTTTTTATATATTAATTCAAAATACTCCTGAAAATTATTACACAAACACATAACTCCCATTTCCCTCAAGTCCTTACACTGGCTCCCGGGTTAAACTAAAAGGCTGATATCAAAATTCTCCTTTTAACTTAGAAATTTTTAACTTTAAACTTTAAAAATGATCTTTTTCCCCCGGGGCTCATCATTATTTAAAACCAGATTTATCGAAATCTCAAGATGCCAGTCAAAAAGGGTTTGGGGTTAAAATTTAAAGTGGGAGCTTTTAGTTTACGGGGTCCAAAGCTTTTTGGGAATGATCTGACCCCCCAGTCTAAATTTTTTAAAAAGCTAGACTTAAGACTCCACTTTAGCTTAGTATCCCCCAAACTAGGGCTCTGTTGGGTTATTTCGCTGCTTTTTGTTTGTTAATCATTTCTGCAGTAATAAGTTTTTTAAAATTTTTAAAAAATGTTTCTGTTCTTTTATCTAACCCTGGTATTTGGGTTGCCCCTGCTCTTCACCAGGCCTCTTTAGGGAA
>NW_024382344.1:27500-30000 GCF_016835505.1 Polypterus senegalus
AAAAAAATTTTTTTTTTTTTTTCCCTTTTATTTTCCCCCCAAAAAGGGGGGTTTTTTTGGGGGCAATGGGTTTTTCCTTTAAAAATTTTTTTAAAAAATTTTTTTTTAAACGGGGGCCCTTTTAAAAAAATTTTTGGGGGGGTTTTTTTAAAAAATTTTTTTAAAAAAAAGGAGGTTTAAAAGGGGTTTTTTGGGGGGGGGTTTTTTTTTAAAAATTTTTTTTCCCCCTTTTGGGGGAATTTTAAAAAACAAAAAAGGTGGGGCGGCCGTTTCCAAAAAAAAAAAATAATTTCCCCTTTGGGGTTTATTTTTTAAAAAAAAAATTTTTTTTTAATTTGGGGGAAAAAAAAAAAAATTTTTCCCTTTTAAAAAGGGGGGGAAAAATTTTTTTTTTTAAAAAATTTTTTTAAAAAAAAAAATTTTTTACTTTTTTTCCCCTTTTTTTTTTTTTTTCCCTTTTGGGAAACCCCAGGCCCAAAACAAAAAAAAAAAGGGGGGAAAAAAAATTTTAAAATTTTTTAAAAAATTTTTTAAAATTTTTTTGGGGGGTTTTTTTTTGGGGGTTTTTTTTTTTTTTTTTTTTTTTTTTTTTTTTTTTTTTTTGGGGGGGGGAAAAATTAATTTCCCCAAAAAAAATTTTTTTAAATTTTGGGGGGGAAATTTTTTAAAAAAAAAAATTTTCCCCATGGGTTTAAAAAAATTTTTTTGGGGTTTTTTTTTTAAAAAAAAAAAAAAAAAAAGGGGTTTTTATTTTTTTTTGGGGGGGAAAAAATTTTTTTTTGTTTTTTTTTGGAATTTTTTTTTTTTTTTAAAAAATTTTTTTTATTTTAAAGGGGGTTTTTTTTTAAAAAAAAATTTTTTTTTTGGGGGGGGGGGGGGGGTTTTTTTTTTTCCCCTTTAATTTTTTTTTTTTCCCCCCAAAAAAAAAATTTTTTTCCCGGGGGAAAAAAAAATTTTTTTTTTTTTTTGGGGGGGGCCCAAATTTTTTTTATTTAAAAAAAATTTTTTTTTTTTGAAAGGGGAAATTTTTTTAAAAATTTTTCCTTTTGGAAAAGGGAAAAAAACCCTTTTTTAAAAAAAAAAAAAAATTTAAATTTCCTTTTTAAATTTTTTGGGGGGGCCCAAATTTTTTTTTTTAAAAATTTTTTTTTTTTTTTTGGGGGTTTTTCCCCAAAAAATTATTTTAAAAATTAAAAAGGGGGTTTTTTTTTGGGGGGTTCCCTTTTTCCCAAAAAACCCCCCTTTAAAATTTTTTCTTTGTTTTAAAAAAAAGGGTTTGGGGTTAAAAATTTTCCCCTTTTTTTTTTGGGGGGGGAAAAATTTTTTTCCTTTTTTTAAAAAAGGGGGAAAAAAATTTTTTTTTTGGGTTTAAAAAATGGGAATTTTTTAAAAAATTTTTTTTTTAAAAAAATTTAAAAAACCCCCTTTTTTTGGGGGGTTTTTTTTTTTTTGGGGGGGGGTTTTTAAAAAAAAAATTGGGAACAAAAAATTTTTTTTTAAAAATTTTAAAAAAATTTTTAAAACCAAAAAAATTTTTTAATTTTAAAAAAAATTTTTTTCCCCAAAAAAAAAATTAAAACCCTTTTAAAAATTTTTTTTTAATTTAATTTTGGGGGCAGGAAATTTTAAAAAAATTTTAAAATTTTTTTTTTTCCGGCCCAAAAAAAATTTTTTTAAAAAAAAAATTTTTTTTTAAGGGGGGGAAAAAAAAATTTTTTCCCCAAAAAAAGGTTTTTTAAAAAAATTTTTTTTAAAAATTTTAAAAAAAAAAAAAAATTTTAAAAATTTAAAAAAAAAAAATTTTAAAATTTTTTTTAAAAAAAACCTTTTAAAAAAAAAATTCTTTCCCCAAAAATTTTTTAAAAAAAAAAAAAAAAAAAAACCTTATTTTTTTTTTTTAAAAAAAAAAAAATTTAAAAAAAAGGGTTTAAAAAAAATTTTTTTTTTTTTTAAAAAAAAAATTTTTTTTTTAAAAAAACCCCCTTTTTGGTTTTTTTTTTTTTTAAAAAAATTTAAAAAAAAAAAAGGGGGCCCCAAAAAGGGGGGCCCCCTTTTTTTAAAAAAAAAATTTTTTTTTAAAAGGAAAAATTTTTTGGGGGAAAAAAAAAATTTTTAAAAAAAATTTTTTTTTTTTTTTAAAAAATTTTTTAAAAAAAAATTTTTTTGGTTTTTCCTTTTCCAAAAAAACCCCCCCCGGGGGGGGGGGGTTTTTTTAAAAAAAAAAAAAAAAAAAAGCAAAAAATTTTTTTAAAAAAAAAAACCCAAAAAAAAAAAAAAAAAATTTTTAAAAAAAATTTTAAGGGGGAAAAAAAAAAAAAAATTTAAAAAATAAAATTTTTTTAAAAAAAAGGGGGGGTTTTGGGGGTTTCATGGGAAAAAGGGAAAAAAAAAGGGGGGAAAAAAAAAAATTTAAAAAAATTTTAAAAAAAAAAAACCTAAACCCTTCAAAACCCCCCGGGTTTTAAAAAAAACGAAAAAATTAAAAAAAGGGTTTTTTCCC
>NW_024382344.1:35000-45718 GCF_016835505.1 Polypterus senegalus
AAAAAAAGGGGGGGAAAAAATTTTTTTCCCTTTTTAAACAACCTTCCCAATTTTTTTTTTTAAAACATTTTTAAAAAAAAGGGGGGTTTTTTTTTTTTTTTAAAAAAAGGGAAAAATTTTTTTTTTCCTTTTTTTAAAAAAATTTTTTTTAAAAAAAAATTTTTTTTGGAAAAATTTTTTAAAAAATTTTTTTAAAAATTTTTTTTTTTTAAAAAAAATTTTTCCCTTCCCAAAACCCCTTTTTTTCCCCCTTTTTTCCTTTTTTTGAAGGGAAAAAAAAAATTTTGGGGTGGGGGAAAAAAAAAAAAATTTTTTCCCGTTTTTTTTTTTTTTTTTTTTAAAAAAAATTTTTTTTTTTTGGGGGGTTTTTTTGTTTTTGCTTTCCCGGGGGGGGGAAAAGGGTTTTTTTTTTTTTTTTTTTAAAAAAAGGGAAATTTTCTTTTAAAATATTTTTTTTTTTTTTAAAAAACCCTTTTTAAAAATTTTTAAAATTTTTTTTAAAACCCCTTTTAAAGGGGGGAAAACCCCAAATTTTTTTGGGGAAAAAAATTTTTTTTTTTGGTTTAATTTAATTTTTTTATGAAAATTTTTTGGGGGGGTTTTAAAAAAAAAATTTTTTTTTTTTTTTTTTTTTTAAAAAGGGGAAATTTTCCAAAAAAGGGGGTTTTTTTTTCTAAAAAAAATTTTTTTTTAAAAAAAAGGGGAAAATTTTTAAAAGTTTTAAAAAAACCCCTTTTTTTTCCCGAAAAAAAAAATTTTAAAAAAAATTTTTTTTTAAAATTTTTTTTTTTTTTTTAAAAAATTTTTTGGGTTCCCTTCCCTTTTTTTTTTTTTTTACTTTAAATTTTTTTTTAAATTTTTTCCAAATTTTTTTTTGGAATTTTTAAAAAAATTTTTTTTTTTAAAAAACCGGGAAAAAAAAAAAAATCTTTGGGGTTTTTTTTAAAAAAAAAAAAAATTTTTAAAATTTTAAACTTTGGTTTTTTTTCCCTTTTTTTTTTAAAAAATTTTTTTGGGAAAAATTTTTTTTTGAACCCCCTTTTGGGGAAAAAAAAAAATTTCCTTTTTTTTTTTAAAAATTCCCAATTTTCCTTTTAAAAAAAAACCTTAAAAAAAAAAAAAAAAAATTTTAAAAGTGGATAAAAATTTTTCCCCAAAAAAAAAATTCATTTTGGGGAAAAAAAACTTTTTAAAAAAAAAAAAAACCAAAAAAGGGAAAAAAAAATTTTTTTTAAAATTTTAAAAATTTTTAAAAAAAAAGTTTTGGGGTTTTAAAATTTTTTTCAAATTTTAATTTAAAAAGGGGAAATTTTAAAAAAAATTTTAAAAAAAAATTTTTTTTTTTTTTTGGGTTTTTTTTTTTGGGGGGGGGGTTTTTTAAAAAAAAAAGGTTTTTTTCCTTTTTTCCAAAAAAACCAAAACCCCCCCTTTTTCCCCTTTAAACCCCCCGGGGGGGCCCAAAAACCCCCCCCCCGGGGGGGGAATTTAAAATTTTTTTTTTGGGGAAAAAATTTTAATTTTTTTTAAAAAATTTAAAAAAATTTTTAAAAAAAAAATTTTAAACCCCAAAAATTTTTAATTTAAAAAAAAAATTTTTTTTTTTAAAAGGGGAAAGGGGGAAAAAAAAAAGGGAAAAAATTTAAAAAAACCCAAAAAAAAATAAAAAACCCCCGGGGGGAAAAAAATTTTTTTTTAAATTTTTAAAAAAAAATTTAAAAAAATTTTTTAAAAAATTTTTTTTTTCCCAAAAAAAAATTGGGGTTTTTTTTTTTTTAAAAAAAAATTTTTTTAAAAAAATTTAAACTTTTTTTCCTAATTAACCCCCCGGGCCCCTTTTTTTAAAATTTTTAAAAAATAAATCAAATTTTTAAAAAAAAAATTTTTTAAAAACCCCAAACCCCCCCGGGGGGGGGGGAAAAAAAAACCGGGGGGGGGAAAAAAAAATTTTTAATTTAAAGGGGAAAAATTTTTTTTTCCCCGTTTAAAATTTTTAAAAAAAAAAAAAAAATTTTTTTTTTTTTTTTTTAAAATTTTTAAAAAAATTTAAAATTAATTTTAAAAAAAAAAAAGGAAAAAAAAAATTTTTTAATTAAAAAGGGGTTTTTTAAAAAAAAAAACCCCCAAAAAAAGGGAAAAATTTCCTTTTTTTAAATAAAAGGGGGAAAAAATTTTCCCCCAAAAAAACCCCTTTTCCCCCCAAATTTTTAAAAATCCCAAAAAATTTTTTTTTTTGAAAAAAAAAATTTAAAAAATTTTTTAAAAAAAAAAAAACCCAAAAAAAAGGGAAAATTTTAAAAAAAAAAAAAAAGGGGGGGGGCCCCCCAACCCCCCAAAAAAAAAAACCAAAAATTTTTTGGGGGAAAAAAAAAAAAAAGGGGTTTTTTAGGGTTTTTTTGGGGGAAAAAAAAAAAATTTTTTGGTTAAAAAATTTTTCCCCCCCCCCTTTTTTTAAAAAAAGGTTAAAAAGGGGGGTTTTTGGAAATTAAAAAAAAAGTCTTTTTTAAAAATGGGAAAAAATTTTTTGGGGGAAAAATTTTTTTTAAAATTTTTCCCAAAAAAAAGGGGGGGGGGAAAAAAAATTTTGGGGAAAAAATTTTTTAAACAGGTTTTTTTTGGGGGGGGGTTTTTTTAAAAAAAAAATTTTTTTTTTTTGGGGGGGTTTTTTTAAAAAAAAAATTTTTTTTTTTAAAAAAAAAATTTTTTTTTTTTGGGGGTTTTTTTTTTAAAAAAAAAAGGGGGGGTTTTTTTTTTTTTTTAAAAAAGGGGTTTTAAAATTTTTTAAAAAAAAAAACCCTTTAAAAAAAAAATTTTTTTTTAAACTTTTGAAATTTTTTAAAAAAAATTGGGAAAAAATAAAGTTAAAAAATCCCAAACTTTTAATTTTTTTAAAAATTTTTTTTAAAAGGTTTTTTAAAACCCTTTTTTAAATTTTTAAAAAAAAAAGGGTTTTCCCTTTTTTTTGGGTTTTTTAAAAAAAAAAAAAGGGTTTTTTTTTTTGGGTTTTTTTTTAAAACCTTTTTTTTTCAAAAAAATTTTTTTTTTGGGGAAAATTTTTAAATTTTTTTTTTTGCTTCCCCCCCTTTTTTTTTTTTTTTAAAAAATTTTTTTTAAAATTTTTTTTTTTTTTCTTTTTTAATTTTTAAAAAATTTTTTTAAAATTTTTTTAAATTTTTTTTTTAATTTTTTTTTTATTTTGTTTTTTGGGGTTTTTAAAAATTTTTTTTTGGGAAAAATTCTTTGGGCTTTTTTTAAAAAGGGGGGTTTTTTTTTTAAAATTTTTTTTTTTTTTTTTTTCCCCAAAATTTTTTTTCCTTTTTTTTAAAAAAAATTTTTGGCTTTTCCTTTCCCCTTTTTTTAAAAAATTTTTTTTTTTCCCCCGGGGGTAAATTTCCCCAAAAAAAAATTTTAAAAAAACTTAATTTTTTTTTTTAAATTTTTTTTTTAAAAGGGGAAATTTAAATTTTTAAAAAATTAAATTTTTTTTAAAAAAAAATTTTTTTTTTTAAAAAAAATTTTTAAAAAAAAATTGGGGGTTTTTTTGGGAAAATTTTTTTTTTTTTTTTTAAAAATTTTTTTTTTTTTTTTTTTTTTTGAAAATTTTTTTCCCCCCCTTTTTTTTTTTTAACCCCCTTTGGGGGGGGTTTTTTTTTAAAATTTTAAAAAAGGGGGTTTTTTTTTCTTTTTTTTAAAAAGGGGGGAAAAAAAAAAAAAGAAAATTTTTTTTTTTCCCGAAAAACCCCCCCCCCTTTTTTTTTTTAAAAATTTTTTTTTAAAAATTTTTGGGGGGGGGGTTTTTTTTTAAAAGGGGCCCCCCCTTTTTTTTTTAAAAAGGGGGGGTTTTTTTTTTCCCCCCCCCAAAAAAAAATTTTTTTTTTCCCAAATAGTATTTGACTTTGACTTTCTATGAAATTGTTTTGCTTCTCTTTGTCTGAATAAGAATGCATTTGTTGTATCATACTGTCGAATCATATCATGTATACCTATTGAAAATACAGTCTCAGTGATTGTCATGGTGGTTATTTTTAAAAATTGAAAAAAGTTATGATTCTAGTCGGGATAACATTCCATCTATCTGTTTATAATGAAACTGGAATATTTTAATGTTTAAATTTTCCCCATTTTATATGTTATTGAATTTTGTTTCAGTCTATATTCTTTTGTTGTTTTGCCATGCATTTATTGTAGAAGGTTTCTTTTGTATCAGTCCTGTATTTGTTGGCTTCTCCTCTTTTACTTAGATTAGCCCTAGGTCAATAAACTTTAGTTTCATCAAATATTGGAGAGAAAGTGCCTGGCTAGGAAGATCCGATTTCGGCAGCGTTTGAAACAAAATGGCAGCTCTTTGCGTAACATTCTAAACAATTAAGACACATTTACCCCAAATTTATTTACTGAAAAGCGAACTAATCCGTAATATCTCCTCAACCTGGAGGTAATGAAGAAAATTTGGAAAGTTTACAAATTATATTGATCAAGTTTTTGAGTCTTTGTCGGGGGGCCTAAGAAAGCAGCAGCTATCACGGAAACACCTGCTACCAAGAAAACCCGTCTAAAAGATTCCCCGAGGCGACCTCATCTCCCCACAAGGATATATTAGAATTATAGATTCTATAGATAAAAGGCTTTGGGATTTGAGGGCGACTCCACCTGCTCGAGGTTCTACACCAGGGTTCAGACCTCCGACAATCTCTGAATTCAGCCAGGATCAGGTGGGCTGCTTTGCTGAAAACCGTCCCTGCGGAGACTGTATCTTCCCTGACAGAGAGGTTGACCCGGATCTCCAGGACAACAAGACCCTAAAGGGAGGCGGTTTTTTGGATCTTCAGGCCCGGGCAGTGAGAGACAATCTGGTGTTCAGGCCTGCCGAGCGGGAGGACAACGGGGATTGCGAACAAACAATCAAGTATTTTCCAGACCAATGAAGATACCGAAGAAGCGGAAAAAAACATCACCTTTCCCCGGTATTGCCTTGGAGCCAAGAGGGGCAGACAGCAGAAGATCTCGTCCCATGGTAAATTTGAGCATTTTTAAACAGAAGGATTTTTTAAGAGCCCCGGAAAGAGCTCAAAGGGAAAAATTTTAGGCGTGAATGATCAATTTCCTAAAGAAATTTTGGATCCGCAGAGTTCTTTTATCGTAAAAATTCACCCAAAGGACCCCGCTTATTTCGTGACAACTCTAGTCAACAACAGGCTGTAAAGGGAGGGAGTGACAGACTGGCTTATTAGAACATCAGGTCCAGATTATTCTTATCAGGATTCGCGGGTATGGGAATGTCAGGATATAAAAAGCTGCTATATCCGTGTTTAGATGATGGGATCACCTGTTCTCTCACCCACACCTCTAACCTTTTCTTTTTACTTTTCTTTTCTTAACCTATATTTCTTTCCTTTTCCTTCTTTTACCTGCTTCTGGAACTTACATCCGCATGACAATCCCAACAACTTTCCTAATGCGTCCAGCACACACAAACCCATACAAACACTAGATTATAATATTACATTTATCATACAACCACAAACACTTTGGTTCTGTCTGATTATTATTATTATTATTATTATTATTATTATTATTATATTATTATATTATTGTCTGATTATTATCAGCTTTAGTATTATTACCCAATTATTATTATATCAGCATAGTATTATTATTAGCATTATTATTTTTATCATAAAGCATTATTATTATTATCATTATCACACTATTATTATTATTAGTATTTTTTTTTTTATTTTTTTTATTATTATCATTACCACTATTATTATCAGCATTATTATTATTTTATTTTCACATTAATATTATTATTATCATCAGCATTAATAATATTAATTTATTACATTATTATACTATATTTTTATTTACTTATTTATTGCTTTATTTTTATTTATATATATTTTTTTTCTTTTCTCTTTTTTTTTTCTTTTTCTTTCTTTCTTTTTCCTTTCTTTTTTTTTTTGGATTAAATTATACATTTATTTACTTAACTAACTCAATGAAGGCACCATAAAGCTAATCCACACACACAACTATGGGTAACTAAGGTTTGTCAGTTGGAATGTTCATGGAACTGGCTCTGGGGAAAGAGATTAAGATTTTTATCAGCTTAAAGACTGCAGGCAGATGTTGTTTTAAACAAAGAGACTCATAGGTCTGCCACAGTTGCGATGAACTTAAAACATTTGATTTTCCCCAGAATGTTCTCTCCCGCCTATAAGTCTAGACAAAGAGGTTAGCTATTTTAATACACAAAATACAAATTTCAAAGTATTGGAACAGTCTCAGATCCAGATGATTTAGATTTATAATACTAAAACTATCTATACAAAATCAAGTTTATGTATTGTTAGCATATACTGTCCAAACATGATGCCCCCGCATTCTTTCAAAATTAATTTTTCTCTTACCCCCAACACTTGGACTGTCCACTTATACTTGCGGAGTTTTTTAATTTTGGATGGATCATTCTTCAGACAGGCTCAGGTACAGCTGGGACTCACCCATTGGCATTCAACAAATTAGTCAAACAGTATATGAGTGATTATGGGCTTTGTGATCATGGCGATCTTTTATCCCGTAGAGGTATACTTTTTCTCACATGTTCATCACTCTCACTCACGTTTGGACTATTTTGTAGTCAGCAGCTCATTATTGCTGACATTTCAGACACAGAGATCACCCAAAGTTGTCAGCGATCATGCTCTAGTTTCCTTAACTCTGTTAAATAAGAAACAAAAGGAGGTTTAATCACTGCTTAAAGATGAAGGTTTGTGGAATATTAAAAAAAGGTGGGCTTTATATTTTAGAACCAAGACCTTCCTGGAACATCAGCATCTGTTCTCTGGGAGGCGGGGAAAGCAGTGATGGAGGTAAAATAATTTCCTTCTCATCACATAAAAAAAAAATAGAAAACAAACGTATTCGGGAATTAGAAGAAATCATTAAGTCTCTGGGAGGCACCCCCAGAAAAGATTACAAAACAAATTGCGTAAAAGTAAACTGGGGCTTAAAGGGAATTATTGACAAAAAAAGACATTTTAGCACAAAGACTACGAATAGAAACTTTGAACGGTAATAAATCAGGCAATTTTTAGAACCAGTTAAAATAAACAAAGAAAACTGCCATATCTGCTTTTAAAAAGACTCAACTGGGAATATAGTATATGACCCTAAAGAATAAACAACACTTTCAGAGATTTTAAAAAACCTTGTACTACCACAGTTAACCCATCAGATAATGAGATCATGAGTTTCTAGGCGGGATAATACTTCCTAAATTATCAGATAGCCAAGCTACAGTCCTGGACTCGCCATTAACTCAGATGAGCTTCAGGAAACTCTTTAAATCCATCCTAATAGGAAGGCTCCAGGTCAGATGGGTTTCGCAGGGTTTACAAGAATTCTGGATCATTCTGCTCCAACATTCTTGAATGATGGTGAAATAGAAGAAAATGGTAGACTACAAAACATGAATTCAGCCAACATTATTCTCCTGTAAAAACCAGGCAAAGATCCTTTATTTCCTACCAGCTATCGCCCAATTTCTCTTATTAATGTTGACCTGAAAATAATTTTAAACCCTTGCAAAAGATTAGAAGGTAACCCTTTCATATCATCCCGACCAAACTGGTTTCATTAAGGAGACATTCATCCACAAATTCACGTAGATTACTCAACTTAATAGCTTTTCTTATAGCAGAAACATGGAAACCAGTATATTATCTCTCGATGCAGAAAAGGCTTTGATAGAGGGTTTAAATGGAAGTTCTTATTTGCAACTTACATAAATTTGGTTTTTGGGAAAATTCTTCATAACTGTTAAATTTTATACAGTTCACCAAACATCGTCAGGACAAATGACCAGCATATGTCTGTCTTCGAAAGGGGGCCAGGCAGGGGTGCCTCTCTCCCCTGCTATTTGCCTATCTTTTTGAACCACTAACGGGAAACAATCAGGCAAACTACAGTTATTAAAGGCAAAAGTGTAAGAACATAGAACATAAAATCAGTCTTTATGCAGATGACGTGTTACTTTATCTTCAAATTCTCAATCTCTCTCCCAGGCAATTGAACTAATAAACTCCTTTCAAGGTTTCAGATTATTCAATAAACTGGTTAAAATCCACAGTTCTTCCAATTAATTTTCTTTGTCAATTCCCTTAATACACAATTGGAATCAGGGAATATACATACCTGGCATTCATGTCTCTCCCAGGCTGGCAGATCTAACTAAACTAAACTACATCCCACTATTAAAGAAAGTGGAAGATGATCTTGCAGATAAATCCACGATTATCACTTTTGGGGAGGGTTGCCACAATTAAAATGATGGTTTTACCAAGAATCAATTACTTATTTTCTATGATCCCAAACAAGCCATCATCTGATTGGTTTAGTCCTGGACTCCTCCATCACTAAATTCCATTGGAAGGATAAACCTCCAATTAGCTTAAAAACACTACAGAGACCAAAGATGGGGGCTGGATCTCCAACTTCTATCATTATTTCTTTAACCAACAGGCTCAATATATACCAAGATGGTTACAACATAACCCGCTGGATGAGTCCTGTTAGATGTAGAACAGACACTTTGCAATACTATAGAGCTTTCAGACCTACCGTTTATTAGCTCAAAATAGCAAGAAAGCTTTAAAAGTATTAATATCAGTACCTCACTGACAATGGTGAGAATATCTAAAAAATGGAGTCTTCACTAATTTTATGCAGGCGCACACCCATCTGGAATAATCCGACATATTGCAAAACAATAAAATGATGAACCTCCATACTGGAAAAGTAAAGAATTCTATACATGGAACACATAGTTGAAGGATTGGATTTCATTCCATTTAACAGAATAGTCTCCCAATTTGGGATAGACAAGAATAGATTTTTAGAATATGCAAAATTAAATCAGTAGTTAAAGAAAATTTAAACTTAAAGTAGAATTACAAACACCATCAAGGGTTTTGGGCTTCTGTAATCTCAAACACCCAAATTACTGTCTAAAGTATATAAAACATTGACCAAAAATAGATGATCAATAGCAATTCCTATAGGCAAATGGGAGGAGGGGTTTATTAAAAGCTTTGATCAGACTTTCTGGTCCAAACTTGTTTAAAAACTTTTAAAACGATCAGAAACCCCAATTTACAACTAATTCATACAAAATTCTACACAGGTACACTATACAGGTCATTGGATGCCAGGATGGGATTTGTGCCATCTGACATCTCACACACTACACAGACAACATTCTGACAGTTATATCCACGCACTGTGGTCATGTCCACCTGTTCAGGGATTCTTGGTATGGAGTATTTAAGACCTGTCAAAGTGTCTGAAATGTATATCCCCCCCTCATTTTGCTTTCTGGGAACCTAGAGGATGTCGATTGAAAAAATTTGGTTCCGTGGTTCTCACTGCCATATGCATGCTAAGAAAACTATCCTCATAAACTGGAAAAGAAAGATAATCTTTGCATTAACCAATATGAAATCTTTTTTGGATCATATTACACTTGAGACAGCCTCTGCCTCCACTTCAAATCAATCCCCTGGGCTCCTTTGATCGGGTTCCATCACATAGCATGATGGAGGGTCATTTATATGGTCCTGCGGGGTGCTGTGGTTGATGTGGTGGAGTCTGAAACTTGGAGTATCTGGAGGATCCCTGGGGTGGGTTCACTAGGGGGGCTTGGGCTGGGGGCTCCTGTCCGACTCTGGTGGTGCTTGGGTTACCTCCGAGGGGGGGCTTCGGTGGTTGTGTGTGGGGCCTTAGGGGGTCTTGCGGTGGCTGGTTGCTCCTAGTGGCTGCAATGCCCTGGGTTGGTCTGGGTGTAAAAAAAATTTCATTAAATATTGGTGCCTGCATTTCAGGTTTATTTCTGGATACTCTTGAAATTATTTGGGCGCGGATATGTTCTGTGTTTCAACCTCTGTCTCAATTAAAATTGTGATTTGTTCTTTGTTTTGTGGCAGTGTTTAGTATTTGGAGTCGTTGGGGATTTTGCATTTTTAATAAATAATTATATTCCCTATATTTTCTTAAATTCCTTCTATACGGACAATCACGGCCCAGCATATCTTCTACTCGACCTTCAGATCAGGATGGAAGGCACAATATGAGTGCTCTTTGTTTTTAGTGAGTGGTATGAAGTTATAGAAACCTTCTGTTTTTTTGGCAACAATAATTTTAACTTGTTCTGTTTGTTTGTGTTTAGGTATAGTAGAAGATTTCAGTGGTAACTTGTTTTGTAACTTGTGATGTATTGGTTAAAAAGTTTCTGTTTTGTAAATGTGACTGTGTGTGAATGTATCTTGTGTTGTATTTGAATATTTTCAGGTGTGCACTGCTTAATGGAGGATAATGCTTCATGGGAGTAGAGGCTGTTTTCCTTAAAATTTTGTGGAGGTTGGATCTTTGTGTTTTCTGCTTTTTTACATTTCTGTTCCTTATCCTTGGACTCCTTAGAGACAAAGTGGTTAAAATGTTTCTATTTGTTGTTCCCTGTGTTCTTTTTTTTTTGGTTATTTGTTTGTTCTAGAGGAAAAAAGAAAAACCACTGCTAGTTCTTTCAGTAAGTTGTCTAGAGCTAGATCTATTTGATTCATTTGAGAGTACTTGCAAGGATCAGGCCAACATCAGATGGTTGTGTCTGGAACCAAAGATTCTTAGGAGATTCAAAAGATTTAAATTTTACTTATTGTATTTGGTTT
>NW_024382345.1:0-11574 GCF_016835505.1 Polypterus senegalus
ATCTGTCCAATGAAAACTCTGGAGAATAACATTTGATTTTCACAGTTCACTTCGCCGCACATTTTGCAGCACGTTTTGAACCTGTTGACCGCATTCTTTAATTAAAACATACATCCCATTCTTCTTTTATTTTCTGGTTGGTAACACCAAAGGCTGTGCATAGGTGGCTTATTAAAAAGCGGACATCTTCAACCTCTGTCCCTCCACAAGCTGCTGGCTCCACGGTTGAGCCCAGCAGCGCTGCTACCAACACGGAGCACAGCGCACCCATGTCGGGAACTGAAACTCCAAAAGATGTAGATAAGCCTACACAATCCTCCAGCTCTGCGCCCGTGTCGGGTACTCCAAAGCTCTGCCTTCAACAAAATATACAGTCCGGTCTGCCTGACTTAAATATGGATAGCCCGTCCCAGCCCATTTTAATAAATTATCCCAAGCGCGCATTCGGAAAGACACTCAGATGTTTTAGTGCAAGCTGGTATCAGTCTCGACCATGGCTTGAATATTCTGTTATCCGTGATGCCAGCTTTTGCTTTGCCTGCCGCAAATCTAGTGTTTCCAATTCGGACCGCGAGGACATATTCACCAAACACGGCTACACTAAATGGAAAAAAGCTCTAGAAAAAGATGGCGGCGGCTTCCACAAACACGTGTCTAGTATCCAGCACGTTAGAGCCATGTCTGCATGGCAAGAGTATCTGCGCCGGGCAGAGACGCGTGAAAGCATAGTTCAATTACTGGGTCCAACCCAGATAGAAAATAATAGATATTATGTGAAAAGCATTGGGGAGGCCACTCAGTTCCTTGCAGTCAATGAACTGGCTCTGCGTGGTCATAATCACGAAGGTGGGGAGGACGGACTTTTCCTTAAGTTCTTTGATTACCCAATCAAAAAAGATGCCAAACTTGCAGAATTTGTAAAATACATCCCAGACAACGCAAAATACACATCCAATGTAATTCAAAATGAAATAATTGAGAATCTTGCCAAAATGGTGATAAAAGATATCAGGACCAAATATGAAAAAACTGACTCTCCTGGATTTTGCATTAAAAGTGATCGTACCAGGGATCACTGTAACATTGAGAATGTGTCTGTAGTGATTAGATTTGTCCAGAACTCCATCACTAAAGAACACCTGATTGGCTTAATTGAACTAAATCAGCTTGATGCTGAATATATTTGTAGCCAAACTCTGTCACATCTTTACGAGCTAGGTCACAGCCCAGACAATTTAGTGTGTCAGTGTTTTGATGTCATGTCTGGTGCAAGGAGTGGTGTCCAGGCTTTGTTACAAAACAAAGTTGGTAATTACATTCCATATGTACACTGCTACAACCACCAGCTCCATTTAGCAGTGATACAGGCAATGGAATCAGAACCTCTGGCTAAGAAGTTCTCTGACTGGTCAAATTCATTGAACACATTTTGTCACAGACATTATGTTTCACACACATACAATGCACCCACACTGAAAAGACTTCTAGAAATACGAAAGACCAGTCATTATGATGCCACAAAGTCCATTGTCAACAATGAGGAAGCTATAAGGGCGCTTCTCTCAGAGGTAGCAGAGGCTGACACTGCCCCTTTTGACATTTGCATAGAGGCATGTGGTCTTTGACCTAATTAAAAAAGCAGAATTTCTTCAATACAGGAAAATTCCTCCTTCATGTGCTTGGTGTGCTGAAACCAGCCAATGCAATTCTACAGGCACATGCAGGGGATTTGTACACTGCTGGGGAGGTGGTGACAACTTCACTGGCCACACTGAAGGAGATGAGATGCGACTCATTTGGGAGGAGCATTTCTCTCAGCGTGAAAGTAGGCCTACCAATTAGCTCAAAAGGAAATGGAAAATTAATTCACAGCTTGATGATAGTATTGTCGTGTCTATGCTTGGGCTTGGTGACTCTAATGAACAAATTGCTCCTAATCAGACTTTTAAAAGGGCTATGTTCAGCATTCTTGATAGAGCTATTGTGGAAATGGAGACAAGATTCTCTCAGAGAAATGTTGAATTATTGAGGGCCACATCGCTTCTCCTGCCAAAATCAGAATTACTTCTTCACCATTCTCTTCTAAAACCACTTCAGGCACTTGCAGGCACAGAGCAAAACAGCATGAGCTTGCAAAATGAAATGGCCGTGGTAAAAGCAATGTTGATCAATAAACTGCCAGCTGATGCTAACCTCTCTGAGGCCTGCAAATGCATTCAGCAGTACAAAGAGGCCTTCCCTATGTTGCATTCACTATGTGTCACAGCACTCATCATTGGTGTGTCTTCAGCTACATGTGAAAGCACTTTCTCTACTTTGAACCGCATTCTCACTCCACTCCACCGAACAATGCTGCATTCAAGAAAGAGAAATTTAGTCATTCTGGCACATGAGAAAAACATCACAGAAAATCTAAACATGAATGAATTTATTTCAGAATTTGCCAAGAGTAACTTCAGACTGGTCCTGTAGATAATATCTAGGTTAAACACTGGAAACTGATTTCCTATAGCCTCCCTAATGACTACAATGAGCCACTTTCTGTCCTTGCTCTCATATGTTGTATACATTTGACTTTATTGATATTTACCTTGTAGATGTAGTTCTATATTTGTTCACAAAGAATAATAATACAAGTTCCATTGCCTCTGTTAATTTTATTGAGCAATAGGTTATGATTTATGCCACAATTTTTGCTTTTATATATTATTATTTGACCCCCCTACAAAAATGGGGATGGATGGATGGATGGATATTTTTTGCAAACCCCATTAGCCAAATGCCCACCCACACATGATGTTCTGGTCACACCTCTGGGACACCACATGGACTGACTGAAGGAAGGAAAAGGACAGGCAGTGGGACGAGAAGGACAAAGAAAGGGAAGAGAGGTGACAGGATCAGGACAGCAGGCAAAGTGGACAGGAGGAGAGGGTGGACAGGGTTTTGGGGGTCACTTGGAACTAACAAGACAGAGAAGAGCCAATGTCAGTGGACAGGGTGGTAAAGGGACAAGAGGAAGCAACAAGAGGACAGAAAATGAGAGAAGACAGGAGAGTGAGGAGGAGTGGGATAGAAAATAATATAGAGACTGAAGATTAATTATGAGAGCAAGACACAGGAAGTGACCACAGAGGGGTCAACACCATGTCACCTGGACAGACCACCTTCTGTTGTGATTGCTCTACCAGTAAAATATAACAAAGGGGTGAGGCCTCTAGAATAGCCCACCAAACAAATGTCACTCCAGGCAGGCCCACCTCAGGCAAGCAGGAGGCTTCAGGCCTGACTAGGCCTCAGAAAGGAGCTCAGGCTTTTAAATTCAAAATAAAATCAAAAAGAGTCTCAGAGGCGTGAAGTGAGTCTAAACAGAGGGAGAACCGTGAAAACTCCAGCTGGAGCAGAGACAAGTCTACAAGTGGTCTTCATAAAAGAAGAGGTTTATTAACAAAAGAGCCAAAGGGGCTGCCAAATGGAATCCAAAGCTAACAACATTCAAAAAGCACAAACTGTAAGAGAATCAGAACTCAAGAGCCAAAGGTTCAAAGACAACAATCAGAGTTAAAAACAAAAGAGCAAAATACTCAAAGACCACCAAACACCAGAGTGCAGTCAAATGAGCCACAGCCTTTAGAGAGTTGGGGGGCAGGTGGTCCTGCGTCTTGGGATCAAACCACAAAATACAAGGAATGTGAGAGAACTGCAAAACACACACAGAGATACTCAATAGTAACTGAAAAGAATAAAAATAACAGATAATACAGAATTAAACAAATAATAAACAAACAGAACAATGTTATAACAACAATGAAGGAGAATTAAAAAAATAAAACTGTCAGCAGGAGCCACGGAGGACCCCTGGCCTGACTAGAACACCTTCACTGAGATGAGATGAAACCAAAAGGCCTTCAGAGGACGGTGATCGGCAGGCCAACACACATGTCATGTGACTTAGGAAAACAGAGAAGAATTCTGGGAAGTTGACCTAAGTGGGCATGTCACTGTGATGGTACAGTGTGTGAGGTGGGGTCCCCATATGTTTGTGACTCACACTTGTGTCCTTCACAGGCTGCAGTGTAATGAGATCAGCTGGAGTAAGAGGAAGAACCTGAGGTCACTACGGGAGGAGATCAACAGGACTGGACGGAAGGTGAATATCGACACATGAGATGACTGGACATGCTGATTAACTAACCCCAGTGATGGTGCCCCCTGTCCACTCCTTCTAAATTCTTCTCTTTATTCTTTCATAATCCCCTCAGTTGTCCTCCACATTTAATAACCTCTCCATGTCTTCTTCTTAGACTGTGTGCTTCTTCTTTAAACTCACTTGTGTTTCTCCACCCTGTGACCCTGAACTGGTCACCAAACTCCATAAGTTCACACCAGAGACCCCTGAGTCTCACCAGCTAGAGGACCACAGTGAGAATTGTCATCTGAAACCAGTGGGGGTCACAAACCCCATCAAAGGGAGCAGCAGGAGCAAACACGGGTGGACAGTCCAATTGTAGGATGATGAAGAGTGAGGCCAATCCTGGCATTGGTGACAAATTCTGGACAGGTACCAAGCTGATGGTGGTCTGAACAGAAACCTCATATACCTACTGCTCCTCAACATCATGTGGTGTTGTTTGAACCTGTGTCTGCTCCACTCCTTGTTCACTGCCTCATTTACACACAATTCACATCATCTTCTGTTTGTGACTGTGCAGACTCCACCCAGAGTTGGCTCCAGTGCCCAGTGACCTTCAACTGGTCTAAATGGGTTCAAGAAATGGAGGGAATGAGGACACCAAACACAACTGGAAAATAGACGAGAGTGAAACTGGGATGAGAGTCCAATTATTGAGGGCCTGGATGATGGAGTGTGATACCTCAGCGTGAAGGTGTGCTTCACCAGGACAGCCTGACAATAATCAGAGTGTGGACAGATGGACTTAGGGTGTGACACTCCACCATTGTTTTCCCACTGCTTTAGTTCAGGAAGGCATGATGGATGCCTCTGGCACATTCTCCAGTCCCATGTAACCCCAAACAAAGCCTCTCTCTTCCTGCTCTATAACATGGAGGGCGCCTTGTGCAGTGTGTGCAGAAGCAGTTAGGAGAAGACCCCTGAGCTGTCATGGAGGACCAGCTTTATCTTCTCAAATTTGCTCCTTTCTGCTCTTCTGCTTTAACTGCTGAGATAAAATTCACCTGCTGACACTTTGAACTGCTGGGGTCTTTTTGCACATTTTACTTCAGTTTGTTTGGCATCATCATATTCTTTGCATTAATATGTTTTGAATTATCACAAGTAACCAGCTGACCAGACTATGGTGATTGTATGAATGCAGTATTTGGTTTTCAAAGAAATAAATACATAAAAACTTGTGATTTTCATGTTTGAATTGTGCTTTAAAACTTAAATTTAATTCAATGATTTAATTGAAAAAAATCCACCAGCCCAGTTGGTAGGAGAACATAGAGTGGATTAGCGCCACTTGCTGTGCTGGAGTCTGCTGTAACTTTCAACAAAGAAATGCAAAATCATAAAGTCCAAAGCCTTTTGAAAACTCCAATAAGCACTCAGGTTGGTCACTTTGTCTACACTGTTTTAAAATAAGTGTCACCATAAACTACTGCTCTCTTAAAAATCTTAGTTTCTCAGATCAAATCTCCTCTCTGCTCTTGGTGCACAGCACAGCCCTCAATATAAAGAAAGTCCCACAGTGTTAGATAAACACGTTTTCTACAAACACACATGTGAAGCGTATTCACTCTAAATAAAGAGTCACTCAGTCCAGCGTGTCTAAAATATAATCGTGTTGTAATTCTTATCATTTCCTCCTTTCTCTTCTTCTTACACTCTTTTATTTCCCAGCACTCTCTCGGTTTCATGAGGATGTCTTCCTTTCTTTTCTTTAGCCCAGCTCTGTGGCTTCCCCTTTTATTCAATGCTATCCCACTCCATTTCTACCCTAAAGGTGTTTTCACACTCGTAGTCTGCTGGCTTTGTGTAGAATCAGCAGACGATCAGTGACTTTCTTTCAGTCTCCAGTTAGTTCTGTTGAGATTCACACAGCAGACTTTCAAGTGAACCACAAGTCACAATATGCACCCTGTTGGTGTGACGTGGACTTTCATTGGGCAGAAACAATTTTCTCACAAAAAAAATCATCACAGAGGGTAGACAGGAGCTGATCTTGTGCTCCACCATATTTGCTGTGATGACGTTGCGAGTTTACCAAACGCAGCTTTGTGAAGAGATGGTGATGATTTGAGAACTACAAGAGGACATGACAGTGATGTGTGACTTCCTATGCCTCAGAAACAACACGTTTCATCTGGACGACTCCACAGAAGATGACAAGCTCTGATGAGGACATACACTGATGTGACCGCTTCAATGTCATGTTGACAGTAACACTATCACAAGTGTTTACTCTCGACTAGCCTACTACATGTAGCCCGTCTACTCTAACAGTGTGTAGAAAGGGGCCCCGAGTTCTTCACTCCAATGCCTAAATTAGTATAATTTTAATTACTTTAATATTTTGAGTCTCGGGTCACTATGAACAAAACATTATTAATTAAGTATAGCAATACACTGGTCAGGTAATAACAAATAAATAAAGGTAGATTAAGTTACCTGTTACATTTGTTCCCAACTCAATGGTTTATACTAAACAAACTTATAGAAAAACACCAAGAAACTGGGTTATAAAACAATGGTAAACTCCCCTTTTAATTATAAACCAACAAAACACAAGTAATAAACTGAAAATAATCAAAAACTATATTACACTATTAATAATAAAAACACATTCACTCTTATCACACTATTTAAAACAAAACGTTGCAGGCCTGATTCGTAGCTTGTGAGCGTTGCGACCAATAACCTATCGGTCCCTTCACTCCACCAGGAGCAACAAAACAAAATAAAAAGTACCCTACTTGGCAATGTGGTTATCAGTCCAGCAAATCCTTCCGACCTCTCCGCCTCTATCCACGAGCAGGGAACCGCTGCTGAGCTAATCCTGAAAGCGTCTCCAAATAAACGAACGTCCACCAGAAGCGTGTTGAGCTGCGTTAGCTACTTCCTCTTCACCTTCCTACTTCTCCTCGCTGAGTTAACGAGTGGTTCATTGCCGGATAAACACTGCGAACGTCTAATCGAAATTCTCTGTTTATATCAGCAGTTCATATTCCAGCAAATTATCGTGCTGATAATTTGTCTCCCCAAACTTTCTGCTACACCAACTCGGCGTCCTGCTTTCTCCCTCTTTTTTCTTTTTTCTCTCTCGCGGTTCTTCCACCACCTTCTGTTTTTTCTACCCATCCGGTTATCAAAATAAAAGTCTGCATAACCAGGTAACGAACTGCTATACTAAAACGAACAGTTTAAAACATAACATTTACATTTTTTTTACATCAGTAACTTATTTACATAAATCAGTTAGTTAGTTAAGCACATTTTTAACCTGGGCTACATACATCAAGTCACATCTCTAATGTCTTTAAGGCTGTAAATGTGTGTTAATAACGTTCACTTTAGGAAGATAAATGCGACTCTTCTAATGATCAGTTCCCAGTGCTATCCAGCAGTGCACAAGGAGGTGAAACTTTTTAATTTACATTAAATCCCTCTAAAAACGACTCCATTTTTAAGTTTCAAAAACTAACAGTCACATCATTACAAGCCAATTTTAGTATTTTTCGACGTGAGTCTCTCCAGTCCGTCTCTGACCCAATCCATTTTTTAGGCTGCACTTTTGCTTGTGGCCAGTGTGGTCTGCTTTCATGACAATGTCCACTTCACATTCACTACATGGTGTCAAAGTTCATGTGTCTCCAGTGTCCACAGTGCGCCAGAGGAGCAAATGCATTGAGAGGACACCAGCTGTGTGTGTCACTATGATGGGTTAAGATGAGGGGCTTTGATTATCAGTTACACATAAAGTGAGTTTCTGATCAGTTCTGCATGTGGTCTGGTCAACTCGATCACAAGGGGTTTGTGTTTTAAGGCAGTCAGCTGAGATCTAATGGTGAGGGACATAAAGAAGCTCTGACGCTGAGTCAGGTAAAATGACTAATCAGATGGACTGCCATTGTATTTGATGATTTTTTTAGCTATGCACATGTAGATTTATTTATTATGATCAGATCACAAACATTGCAATATATTCAACAACAACATTTATTTATATAGCACATTTTCATACAAACAGTAGCTCAAAATGCTTTACATAATAAAGAATAGAAAAATAAAAGACACAATAAGAAAACAAAATAAATCAACATTAATTAACATCGAATAAGAGTAAGGTCAATGGCCAGGGGACAGAAAAAAAAAAAACTCCAGACGGCTGGAGAAAAAATAAAATCTGTAGGGATTCCAGACCATGAGACCGCCCAGTCCCCTCTGGGCATTCTACCTAACATAAATGAAACAGTCCTCTTTGGATTTAGGATTCTCACGGAAGGGCTTGATGATGATGGTCACGTAGACTTCTGCCTTTTAATCCGTCCATCATTGTTGGAGCATCATGAAGCTTTGAGTAGGTGGTGATGGCGCAGGCCACCACCACAAAGAAACCGGAAAAAGAAACAGAAAAGAGAGTAGGGGTCAGTACGAATTTTAGAGCCACCATGAATAGTTATATGAGGAATTGAACATACAGAGTATCAGGATTAAGTTAAATTAAGTTAAATGAAGTTATAAAAGGCCATGTTAAAGTAATGTGTTTTCAGCAGTGTTTTAAAGTGCTCTACTGTATCAGCCTGGCGAATTCCTATTGGCAGGCTATTCCAGATTTTAGGTGCATAGCAGCAGAAGGCGCCTCACCACTTCTTTTAAGTTTTGTTCTTGGAATTCTAAGGAGACACTCATTTGAGGATCTGAGGTTACGATTTGGAATATAAGGTGTCAGACATTCCGATATATAAGATGGGGCGAGATTATTTAAGGCTTTATAAACCATAAGCAGAATTTTAAAGTCAATCCTGAATGACACAGGTAACCAGTGTAGTGACATCAAAACTGGAGAAATGTGTTCAGATTTTCTTTTCCTAGTTAGGATTCTAGCAGCTGCATTCTGCACTCGTTGCAAACGATTTATGTCTTTTTTGGGTAGTCCTGAGAGGAGTGTTACAGTAATCTAGTCGACTGAAAACAAAGCGTGAACTAATTTCTCAGCATCTTTCAGTGATATAAGAGGTCTAACTTTACTTATGTTTCTTAAGTGAAAAATGCTGTCCTAATGATCTGATTAATATGTGATTTAAAATTCAGATTACAGTCAACAATTACCCCTAAGCTTTTTACCTCCGTCTTGACTTTTAATCCTAATGTATCCAGTTTATTTCTAATAGCCTCATTGTATCCATTATTGCTGATCACTAAGATTTCAGTTTCTCTTTATTTAACTTGAGAAAGTTACTATTCATCCATTCTGAGATACAAGTCAGACATTGTGTTAGTGAATCAAGAGAATCGGAGTCATCAGGTGCTATTGATAAGTACAGCTGTGTGTCATCAGCATAGCTGTGGTAGCTCACGTTGTGCCCTGAGATAATCTGACCTAACGGAAGCATGTAGATTGAGAAAGCAGCGGACCCAGGATAGAGCCTTGTGGAACACCATATTGGATATCATGTGTCTTGAGTTGTAATTCCCACAACTAACAAAAATTTTTCTCCCTGTCAGGTAGGATTCAAACCAATTTAAGACACTGCCAGAGAGGCCCACCCATTGACTAAGGCGATTTCTAAGAATGTTGTGATCAATGGTGTCAAATGCAGCACTCAGATCTAAGAGGATGAGAACAGATAAATGGCCTCTGTCTGCATTTACCCACAAGTCATTTACTACTTTAACGAGTGCAGTTTCTGTGCTGTGATTTGTTCTAAAACCGACTGAAATTTATCAAGAATAGCATGTTTATTGAGGTGGTCATTTAACTGCATAATGACTGCCTTCTCCAGAACTTTACTTAAGAAGGCAGGTTAGAGATGGGTCTAAAATTTTCAAGAGCCGAGGGTCAAGATTATGTTTCTTAAGTAGGGGTTTAACTACAGCAGTCTTAAGACAGTCTGGGAAGACCCCCGTATCTAATGACGAATTTACTATGTCACGAACATTATCAATCAGCACGCCTGATACTTCTTTGAAAAACCTTGTTGGTATTGGGTCAAGGACGCAGGTGGAGGTTTTAATTGAGATATTATTTTTGTAAATCAGGTAAATCTATCCTAGTGAAAGAGTTTAATTTGTTTATAACAGGATGCTGGGGTTTAGGAGGATCCTTAGTGTTGGAGGGATATACTATGTTATTTCTAATATCATTAATTTTTTGATTGAAAAATACAGCGATAGCCTCACAGGTTTCACTGGAAGCACTTAGGAGGCATTCCTTTGAGTTACCTGGGTTTAGTAGGTGATCAATTGTAGAAAATAAGACTCTGGGATTACTAGCATTGTTATTTATAATCTTAGAGAAATAGCAGCGTCTCTCAAGACGGACAGTGTTATTGTATTCTGTTATTTTAACTTTTAATATTTCATAATGGATAGTTAGTTTAGTCTTCCTCCATTGACGCTCAGCTCTACGGCATGTTCTCTTTAAATCAGACACTCTTTGGGTCTTCCATGGTATAACAATGCTAGAAGATTTTTTCACTGTCTTTTCAGGTGCAACTATGTCAACAGCAGCTCTCACTTTAGTATTAAATCTTTCCACCTTACTATTTACATTATCCTCGCTATTATAGTTGGCACTATAAACGGACTGATTGCTTAGAATGTTTGTAAGTTTTAAAGCTGCTGCTGAGTCAAAGAAGCGTTTTTTAACAATATGCTTCTCATGGGTGTTTTTTATCATTATTTATCATAATGTAGTATGACAACAAAAATTATTTCCATATGTGCAGCATTTCCTGTAGTTAAATCAGTCCCATACTGAATCATATTCATACATCACACAGACAGCTCCAGAGTTCACTTATTAAGGCCAACATCTCTAAAGGGTCTCAGTCCTCAGTGAAGAGAGATTAATGTGTACACATCATCGACTACTCTGGACTACATGCTCCAGAGTTCAAAAAGAACAATCAAAACAAACTAGGTTTGAAAATGCTTTTAATTTGAATTGACTTCTTTGCTAGGATGTTGAATCATTTATTCTAAACAATAAGAAATAAACAGTTATGCTGAGGCTTTCCAGTTTCCACATATGTCATGTCCACCTCCAGTCTTGTCCAATCTCTAAAATATCTGGCCTATGGTTAGAATTTCCCATTGTAATACTTGTAAGTGCTGATTATGAATTGGAGCGCATGAGTACAACATGGAGTACATAATGGAGATCCATGATCAGTTAGAAAAGAGAGAGTTAAAAACAAAGTCAGATGTGGTCAGAGTCCTGGAGACCTCAGCTAACTGTCTGCTCACCTGCTCCTGGTCATTCGAAAATGGACTCAATGCTGGGCAATACAATCTGATCAAAGATTCTTTCCATCCGATGAGTCCAATGCTCCTTCATCTCAGATGAATTTTCATACGTAGGAGAGCAGGAGCAGCTGGGCAGTAGAGCA
>NW_024382346.1:0-14329 GCF_016835505.1 Polypterus senegalus
AAAATATAGAAAATCCATAAGAATTAAAAATCTCAAAGAATTATAAAGTTCAGAATTCAAAATGTACACAATCAAAATTCAAAAATTAATTAAACTTAATATAGCAATGTACCAAAGAATACTAGAATTCCTCTAAAGATATCTAAACAAAATAAGCAATACATTTTAATACTGAATAAAGATTTAAAATCAGAGGACCCAAAATTAAGGAATACAGGAAAAACACTAATGACAAAAACAGAGATAAATAACAAAGGTAGGAAATAGTTAATGGATCAGGAAAAAGCTTGGGTCACATGTGTAATATACTCTGAATAGAGCTTTCAAGCAACACCTTTATATATAAGCACATAATTATAGGCAAAATTGCAACAAATACAAAAAAGTAAGTAAATAACAAGGGTGATGGAGAAACTTCAGAAAAATTGAAAAACAAAACGAAAAGTTAAAAAACAAATTTAACAATAGACAAAACAAAACTCTTGCTGCTTATTTGTGTCTAACTAACATTTAACCCTAGTCTGTGTGGTGGGGTGGCTTCCCCATTTATCCGTCACAAACTAAAGCACCTCCCTTCTATCTACTTTCTTCTTTATCTTCCTTCACAATTACCTCTTGGGCCTATTCTTCATGCAGAATGACTGCTTGCCCTAAATTACCTTTTGTCTTGACCCCAAATTGAGAAATGACTAAAAAGAATTTTAAAATCTTTTTTCTGGTTTGTTCTAGGTAATCCATAGAGCCACTGCCTAAGTCAGGAACACCCTCTAAAATTCCTGGCTCCACTGTTCATAAACCCCTTCTTTTGGCCCAGGGTTCCCTGAAACTCTGAGCCTCTTTTCCACGTAGAGCAAGGCAGCCTGCCTTGCATAATATGTAGGGAGTATCCAAATAGAATTCAATGTGCCATCCGGCTGCTACAAAGCAACTTCTGGGACATCTTGCAATATGCCTTCTTTCCCTCAAGCACAATTTTCTTTTGATAAGCTAAAAAAGCTTGTTCTGAAGAACTATAAATATTAAGTTGAAAAGACCAGGAAATAAAGTTGCTAGGGAAAAAGCAAAAAAATAGTCCAAAACAATCATACAACGCTTAAAACAAAATGTCAGGATGCACAATCAATAAAGTCCATAACATAAATCAAAATTCAAAGACCTCCAGAACCTTTCCCTAAATAGCTATAGTAATCAGAAAGTTTCAGTGTTTCTTTCAAACTAGAAACTTTTTTCTTCACAATAGCTTAAAACCATCTTAAAGACAAGTCATAACTGCAAAACTGGACATAGTGCTGCTCTTACAAAATTTTTTGTCAATATATAATGTTTATAATCTAATTAAAGTATATACTGTACTTATTTGAATGAATCATTAAATATAACTAAAGGGTAACAAGCTGCAGCTTAACACTAGAATTACCAAAGCCTATGAAAAAACTCATAAACCCGGCCCACCTTAAATCCTTTCCCACCACTCACATCTATAGTTATCCCATTTTCAAATAAAAGCAAACAGCGTCAGATCTCTTGAGGGGGTTATATCGTGATTATGATTGATAGAGTAAAAGTGAAAAAAAACACTAACTTTTACATGTACTATAAATTTACACCGGCTGTTACAGACGCAAATCAAATGTATGTTTTATTGTAAAATATTAAAAATAAGAGCAGCTCACTACTCAAAATGGTACATTTGCGCGGTACCCAGCATGGAACCCTCACTATTACAAGTCAGCAGCTCTTACCACTCACTACACTACAGAAGCTGTCGTATTGCACTTGTACCTTTTGTGAAAGTGTTTATTTGATAATAGGACTTCAGGCTTTACACATTATACAGTTCATGTCGACATTTTGTTATTTACTACTAAAACATGAAACATGTTTCTGTTTTAATGATGTGTTTACATAGATTGTTACGGACATGGAACACACATGAAATCATTTATACAATTCTCAATTATATAATAGCTCACTCTCAGATAATCAAGGCTTGAACTGGGAGAACTTCTTGCCCTTTCTGCGGCAGCCGTGGGGATGGTATAGCAGGCTGCTTGCATTGATCGACACATTTATGAGACAAAAGGCGCTGGCAGAGGTGTGAAGGGATATAAGGTGGGCCAGAATTATGAGTTATTGCGTAGGCTTTGGTAATTCTACTGTTAATGGGTTCTGAACAATGTCTGGAAGTTGACAGTGACAAGTCCACTATGACTCCTAAATCCTTCTGATAGGGTGTACATTCAATTTTCAGACCTCCTGCTATGCATTTAAATCTAACATTTTTACATCCTACGTTTAATACCTTACTTTGACTTATATTAAATTTCATCTACCACAGATCTGCCCAAGCCTGTATATATAAATACTCACTAACCTCCTTAACACTAGAATTACCAGAGCCTACGAAAAAACTCGTAATTCCGTCCCACCTTAAATAAACTTCTTAAATCCCTTCACACCTCTCTGTCAAGCCCTTTGTCTTCTAAATGTTCTGATAAAAGAGAAGCTAGGAGCAGCCGGCTATTCAGCCCCCACCAATTTAGAACGTGCACGAACTTCTCTCAGCTCATGCCTTGATTGAGTATCTGGGAGTGAAGTGGAGTTTTAGAGTGGAAATAATACATTGTTATTTGGAACACACGCATTTCATGTCTGTTCCGTTTCTACAGTAATCTGTGTAAACACATTGTTAAAACAGAAACGTTTTTATATTCTAGTAGTAGATGACAAAATGTAGCATAAACTATATGATGTATGAAGCCTGAAGTCCAAATAGCAAAGAAAAAAAACATTTTCATAAAAGGTTCAAATATAACACAACAATTGCGCTTTTATTCAAAAATAACTGCAGAAACAAAAAGCCGTTTTAACATGCGACATTGACAGCAGTTTATTATAACTGCTTCCGTGGTACAATGGGGTCAGTTCTGCCTTGGAATCAAAAGGTCCGAATTGATCCTGCACTACTCCGTTTTGAGAAGTAAACTGCTCTTAGTCTTACTATTTTAGAATAAAAGTATACATTTGATTTCAGTCTGTAACAGCCGGTGCAATTTATGATCCTTGTAAAGGTTAGCTTTTTTTTAATTCACTTTTCATTCTCTCAGTCGCGTTCAGAATCAATCCATACAGCCCCATATGACACGACTGAAAGAATGGTAAAGAGCAGTAACTTTGGCGCTATATGCAATCATCAGACACTCTCCATCTACCCGTTGTTTTGTTATACTTTTACATCAACATATGTTCCTGTGTTTGAGCATGCTCAAACGGGCATGCTCAAAAAATACACGTGTAATGCCACGAAAAGTGCATGCAGACACTTCATTTGCATAAACAAAACAAGTGCACTTTTTATTCAAGACTACCTGTATAACCGAAGAAAAAAAAGCAAGTTACAGTAGGCGATTGATCGACAGCTTGCATGGTGCAATGCTAAGTGCTGATTTTCATTCCGTGCTATATAAAAGCATGACATTCAAATATTAACAGTTCCCACACACCCAAGGACCGTCCTTCCTACATTCACGACACGTGTACTTGTTGCCGTGCACACAACTCTCTGTGCTATGGTTCCTATTACACTGAATGAGCACCTGACACTGTACTTTCTTCCCTGGGGGAAGGTCCCACATCAGAGAATTTCCAGTTCCTGCATAAATTCACACCTCTGACGCTGTTAGTTTTCAAATAATATTGCATTAGTGCGATGATATTTTCACATGCATTGTCTCTTTCTTTCAGGTGTGTAATAGAAACCACAGCATAGAGAAGTGTGTACATTGCTTCTTACAGGAAAAGGCGATGGAAAAAGTGCACTTTTGTTATACTTTTACACCAATATATGTTCCTGTGTTTGAACGACACGGGCAGATGGGGAGTGTCTGATTATTGCATATAGTGCCGAAGTTACTGCTCTTTACTATTCTCTCCTCTGAATGTCCTGTACAAAAGAAACAGCATACAGTAACATGCGGGGACTGGCAGGAACACTCAATAAAACTGAATAAAAAGAAAATCAAGTGACGGTGAGATACGAAGAAGGCAGCTTAGCCAGCGTTTGTGTGTCAGAACCGGTTGGGGGCATTAGTATGCATCGTGGTACACTGCAGAGCTATAGCGGCGTCTTTAGTGAAAACAGCCGTGTCATATGGGGCTGTATGGATTGATTCTGAACGCGACTGAGAGAATGAAAAGTGAATTAACCTTTACAAGAATCATAAATTGCACTGGCTGTTACAGACTGAAATCAAATGTATACTTTTATTCTAAAATAGTAAGACTAAGAGCAGTTTACTTCTCAAAACTGAGTAGTGCAGGATCGAACTCGTGACCTTTTGATTCCAAGGCGAGAACTGATCCCATTGCACCACGGAGGCAGTTATAATAAACTGCTGTCAATATCGCATGTTAAAGCGCTTTGTTTCTGCAGTTATTTTTGAATAAAAGCGCAATTGTTGTGTTATATTTGAACCTTTTATGAAAATGTTTCTTTGCTATTTGGACTTCAGGCTTCATACATCATATAGTTTATGCTACATTTTGTCATCTACTACTAGAATATAAAAAATGTTTCTGTTTTAACAATGTGTTTACACAGATTACTGTAGAAACGGAACAGACATGAAATGCGTGTGTTTCAAATAACGATCTATTATTTCCACTCTAAAACTTCACTTCACTCCCAGATACTCAATCAAGGCATGAGCTGAGAGAAGTTCGTGCACTTTCTAAATTGGTGGGGGATGGAATAGCTGGCTGCTCCTAGCTTCTATTTATCAGCACATTTAGAAGACAAAGGACGCTGGTGGAGAGGTGTGAAGAGATTTAAGAAGCAATTTAAGGTGGGACGGAATTACGAGTTTTTTTGTAGGCTCTGGTAATTCTAGTGTTAAGCACTCGAGATAAATATTGTTTGGTCCTGGTAATTTAGTATCCTGTATCCTTAGTATGTGAAGACTTCAGAAAAATGCAAGTTTAGAGCATGTGTTATTTATTTCACTGTCTATATATTTTGATTCCCCTTTACTATTCCTGATGCATTTCATCTCCTCCTTGACTGTTTTTATTACTAAAATACTGAAATGAACTCTTTGTGTTATTTTCACCTTATTATATGTTATTTTTCTCTCTAACTGTCTTTTAGATTACATCATATCTTTCTTAATTGTTGCCCTCCTGCTTTCTGTTAATGCAGCTGTTTTTCTTTCCATTGCAGTTACTTTTTTAACTCCTCATTAACCCACTGCAGAGTTGTTTTTTTCTTTAATTGCCTATTTATTCCAGATTTTTTGATGTACCTGTCCTACATTATATATAAAATGTTCTTAAATTTTTTCACTACTCCTTGACTGTTTCTGCACTTGAAAGGTTTTCCCAGTTTATCCCTTGTAGACTTTGCCATATCTGTTCAAAATTTTCTCTGCCAAAGTTAAACTTAACAGTTTTAGTCTTAGCTTCCACACTAACAATGTACTGAGAATTGTATTATATTATGGTCACTTGACCATAGTGGTTCAACCACCTCCGCACTCTGAATTCTATCCTAGTTATTGCAAAATACTAGATCTACACAGGCTTTCCCTCAAATTGGTGCTTTAACATACTGTGCTAAAAAAGTCACTATGTCTAAAATGTCCTGCTTTTGTATTCCACTTTTTGCAAAGTTAGTCAAGGTAATATTCATGTAGTTTCACATGACTATAATGACCCCACCTCCCAGTAAATTTGACTTTTTACTATTATTAAAAAGGTGTGTATTAAAATTGCTGTCTGCATTTCTTCTATGGCACACTCCTAAAATAAGGCCTCTTTATCTATTGCACTCTCTGGACAAATCCAGATGTCCTCACTAAGATGTGGCTTATCGTCCAATTGAAAAAAACATTCATTTGAATTCAGTTTTGTATAAACAAGAAGCCTTTTCTGTTCTGTCTGTCCTTCCTAAAAAATACGTACCCATATATGTTACATTCATCCCCAGCTTTTTTATTTAGAGAGGTTTCTGCTATTGTTATAATATCATACTTATGCTTAGCTGCATACAACTCCAATTGACTTGTTTAATTGTTGATATTTCTAGCATTAAGGCAAGCTATTTTTAATTTGTTACTACTTATTTAATTTTTGCATTTAAACTTTGAGTATTAATTATCATTCCTCACAACACAAAACTCTCAGCACTGCCACTTCCAATCACAAGGATGATGTCAGCTCATCAGTGTGTCTCAGACTCCAATTTCTGAATGTCTCAGTCTCATACATGAATATGCTCAGGCCCTATTCAGGGAATGTTTTCTTTATACCAGGCCCCTTAAATGTTTACACATCTCAAATATGTAGTGATAGTTGGCACTTCTTGGAAGCATCACTGTATTGCAGTTTGAGTCTTTTCATCTGTCTCCTGACATTTATATGTAGAAGCAAGTAAATGAGTATGCAGACCCCTCATTAATCATAGTACTAACTTTTTTCCCAAAAAATGAAGAGAAGGTTATGTAAACAGTCAATTAATTTGCATTTGAATTTGTCTGCATTAGAAGGTATTTAATTTTCTTTCTGCTCAGCATAATTCAGTAAATAAATTATTTATAAATATACAGTATATATATATAAAATGAAATATAAAGCCATGTAAATGAAATGTACTGTATTATTATTTCACAATTGCTTATGTGTTCTAAAAACAGAAATCTAAACATTTAATGTTTTCTGTGTACCTGAAAATGTATCATATTCTTAGATCAAGAATCTGTGTAACAGAATCCCTCAGTGTCATAGTAATCCTCGTGTTTGGTTTCCTAAAACACTACTGATTAAATTCAATTGATATTTCTATAGTGAGTATGCATTTAACTCAAACTAAAACACCATTAAGATAAAGCATACAGGACTGTATGATATAGATGCAGTATCTAAAGTTTCAGATAAGGTTTATTTTGTGACTTGGCACAATAAATCATTTTGCAAAAGGGTGAACTGTGGCCATACTAATGGTCAACATCAGTTCCTATATCTGTCATGGCATCTAGATTATGCTCAACTAGTGTTAGGATGCCTAATTTGTCCCAAGAGACCATTCTCCACTTTAGTATGCTACCATAACATGAACCCATGAGTTAATGCCATATACTGTATGCCAATTGTAATCCTAATGTATGCACGTCACAGCAGAACTATGAAACCAGGTAAAATTTTCCAATCTCTTGTCATCTGCTTTATGCCCACTTTAACCTTATGCTCCTGTTCTAGTCTTTTGATGCCGTAGCCATAACACTTTAATATTCAACGTATTGTACATTCAAAATGGTTTTCTGCACTTCACTATTATAAGCAGCTTCTTTTTAATTATCGATTGACTTTCTCTTTTCTTCAATGCATTTGGCCATTGTCCTCTGATTTCTTTTGTTAGCAAGATGTTTTCGTGTATAAATTTTGCTCTCATAGGAGTTCTATTTTCTTTTTTAAATCAAACATTTCTCTGTAAACTCTAAGAACTGAAGCTGCTTTTGAGATGCTGTAATCACCATGTGTAGAACCAAAAATCCTAAGGTCACTTTACACAATGTGTCTTACCCATTCTGAGGTTTGATTGAACAGCAACTAAACCTTCTGAGCATGTCTACATGCATTATATATTTTGTATGTAATGAGCCATAAACCAAATGATTTATCTTTTCCTAGGAGAGGTTTATTTGCAAAAACAAGCCAGAGCATCTTAATAAACAGCAACAACAATATATTTCTTGTAAGGCATTTGATAACCTTGACATCCCACCCAAATTCATACAGGTGATTGCCAGCTTCTATCACATGAGCAAATGTTGCATCAAATTAGACCAAGGGCCTCATGCATAACGCCGTGCATAGAATTTATACTAGAACTTGGTGTACGGAAAAAAGCAGAAATGTCCTGGTCCTTGCATATTTAATCATTAACATTATACATTATTTAAATTAAGTTAAAAATGTACCTGTATAATGTAATATATATATAAATTTTACTGCACTTCATCTTTAAAATGATATCAAGAGCTCCAAGAAGATAGTGCCTGGAAATCTAAATCGACTTAGAAGCCATTCATCATCATCTGTAAATATACACTGTCAATTGAATTGAATTCCTTTATTGTTATTGTATGATACAATAAGATTCGATATGCAAATCCTCCATAAACTTATTTTCCTATAAAAAGGTAAAATAACAACAACAAAAAAAACACCAACGGAATTAATAATAATAGGATAAAAAAAACTGTGAAAAATATACAATATGAAGGCATACAATATAAAGGCAGGCTTGGCAACTATATTAATGATGTTACTGCCTGCTGGTGTTCTGTGAAAAGCAGGCTATGAATTGTCACCAGTCCACTGAGCTCCACTGTTGGTAAATACAAAAAAATACACTTTTCTTCTATAATGGTTTAAGGTACTCAACACCCCCCATGGGATCCTCACTCTTTAAATGAACATTAATCAACCAAGATGCTCAAAGCTCCACGGAGATTCTTTAAATAAAAATGGTCTACTTGTCAAGAAGGTTGAAGACCACTGTAACTTAAATGATCTTCCTAACTATAAAATTATAAAATACAATTAAGGAATACAAAACATTATCTAGATATGAAAGAAGTACTCTGTGGAGTGACTGGGTGTGATGTGGTGTAGTGTTTCTTTGACACTATAATTTGATACAGGGACCAAACATCCTGGTGACAGTAACTATCCCGATTTCAGGCTATGTTTCCCAATATATAACTAGATAATCAATCAATCAATCAATCAATCAATCAATCAATCAATCAACATTTATTTATATAGCACATATTCATACAAAAAAATGTAGCTCAAAGTGCTTTACAAAATGAATAGAAAAATAGAAGACACAATAAAAAATAAAGATAAGTCAACATTAATTAACATAGAATAAGTAAGGTCCGATGGCCAGGGTGGACAGAAAAAACAAAAAAAAACTCCAAAAGCTGGAGAAAAAAAATAAAATCTGTAGGGGTTCACGAGACCCCTCTGGGCAATCTACCTAACATAAGTCAAACAGTCCTCTTTGTATTTAGGGTTTTCATGGAAGGACCTGATGATGATGGTCACGTAGACTTCTGGCTTTCAGTCCATCAATGTTGGTGCATCATGATGCTTTGAGTAGGTGGTGATGGCGCAGGCCGCCACCACAAAGAAACCGGAAAAAGAAACAGAAGAGAGTTGGGGTCAGTACGGATTTTAGAGCCACTATGAATAGTTATTGTGATAAATTGAACATACAGAGTATCAGTATTAAGTTAAAGTGAAGTTATGAGAAGGCCATGTTAAAGTAATGTGTTTTCAGCAGTGTTTTAAAGTGCTCCACTGTATTTGCCTGGCGAATTCCTATTGGCAGGCTATTCCAGATTTTAGGTGCATAACAGCAGAAGGCCGCCTCACCACTTATTTTAAGTTTAGCTTTTGGAATTATAAGGAGACACTCATTTGAAGATCTAAGGTTACGATTTGGAATATAATGTGTCAGGCATTCCGATATATAAGATGGAGCGCGATTATTTAAGGCTTTATAAACCATAAGCAGTATTTTAAAGTCAATCCTGAATGACACAGGCAACCAGTGTAGTGACATCAAAACCGGAGAAATGTGTTCGGATTTTCTTTTCCCAGTTAGGATTCTAGCAGCTGCATTCTGCACTAGTTGCAAGTGATTTATGTCTTTTTTGGGTAGTCCTGAGAGGAGTGCATTACAGTAATCTAGTCTACTGAAAACAAAAGCGTGAATTAATTTCTCAGCATCTTTCAATGATATAAGAGGTCTAACTTTAGCTATGTTTCTTAAGTGAAAAAATGCTGTCCTAGTGGTCTGATGAATATGCGATTTAAAATTCAGATTACAGTCAACGGTTGCCCCTAAGTTTTTTACTTCCGTCTTAACTTTTAATCCTAGTGCATCAAGTTTATTTCTGATAACCTCATTGAATCCATTATTGTCAATTACTAAGATTTCAGTTTTCTCTTTATTTAGTTTGAGAAAATTACTATTCATTCATTCAGAAATACCAGTAAGACATTGTGTTAGTGTATCGAAAGAGTCAGAGTCATCAGGTGCTATTGATAAGTACAGCTGTGTGTCATCAGCATAGCTGTGGTAACTCACGTTGTAACCTGAGATAATCTGACCTAACGGAAGCATGTAGATTGAGAAAAGCAGCGGACCCAGGATAGAGCCTTGTGGAACACCATATCGGATATCATGTGTCTTTGAGATTTGATTACCACAACTCACAAAGAATTTTCTACCTGCCAGGTAGGATTCAAACCAATTTAAGACACTGCCAGAGAGGCCCACCCATTGACTAAGGCGATTTCTAAGAATATTGTGATCAATGGTGTCAAATGCAGCACTCAGATCTAAGAGGATGAGAACAGATAAATGGCCTCTGTCTGCATTTACCCGCAAGTCATTTACTACTTTAATAGGAAAAAAATAGGAAAATGTCACAGTCTTATCAGGCTGCCCATCTAATAAAGTATTTGAGTGCCACAAACATTTCTTCATTGAAACAAACATCATCACATATATTTACAAAAGCACAAAACTCCAAGACAGAACACCACTTCATAAACAGCTTGTGATATATTTAAAAAGTATCAGAATGAGAAACAATAAGCAGATAAAAGCAGAGCACAGGCATTTGTCTGTTTATATTTCAAACGCTGTGTGGAATCCTATGTATTCATTTGTGAAAGTGTTTATTTTTCATGCCCTGATTCCTCTATGATGATGAGATAAAGCAGGCATTATGAAGATGATCTTTATGAGCATACAGTATATACTACACATCATTCTGATATCCTCTGATTAAGTAAATTCCGCAGAAATTATTTTGTTAGATTTAAGCACAGCATTTGACACCATTGATCATTCTATTTTATTACAGAGGCTGGAAAATTACTTTGGGTTCATAGGAACTGTGCTTGTCTGGCTTAGTTCATATTAGAATATTAAAACAATTTAGATGAGAACAGGCCCAAGAAAGCTCGCCAATCCTACCAACTAAAATAGCATTAAATCTACAGTGGTGTGAAAAACTATTTGCCCCCTTCCTGATTTCTTATTCTTTTGTATGTTTGTCACACAAAATGTTTCTGATCATCAAACACATTTAACCATTAGTCAAATATAACACAAATAAACACAAAATGCAGTTTTTAAATGATGGTTTTTATTATTTAGGGAGAAAAAAATCCAAACCTACATGGCCCTGTGTGAAAAAGTAATTGCCCCTTGTTAAAAATAACCTAACTGTGGTGTATCACACCTGAGTTCAATTTCCGTAGCCACCCCCAGGCCTGATTACTGCCACACCTGTTTCAATCAAGAAATCACTTAAATAAGAGCTGCCTGACACAGAGAAGTAGACCAAAAGCACCTCAAAAGCTAGACATCATGCCAAGATCCAAAGAAATTCAGAAACAAATGAGAACAGAAGTAATTGAGATCTATCATCAGGTCCTTCCATGAAAACCCTAAATACAAAGAGGACTGTTTGACTTATGTTAGGTAGATTTCCCAGAGGGGACTGGGCGGTCTCGTGGTCTGGAACCCCTACAGATTTTTTTTTTTTTCTCCAGCTCTTGGAGTTTTTTTTTTGTTTTTTCTGTCCACACTGGCCATCGGACCTTACTTATTCTATGTTAATTAATGTTGACTTATGTTTATTTTTTATTGTGTCTTCTATTTTTTTATTCATTTTGTAAAGCACTTTGAGCTACATTTTTTTGTATGAATATGTGCTATATAAATAAATGTTGATTGATTGATTGATTGATATCAGTCTGGTAAAGGTTATAAAGCCATTTCTAAAGCTTTGGGACTCCAGCGAACCACAGTGAGAGCCATTATCCACAAATGGCAAAAACATGGAACAGTGGTGAACCTTCCCAGGAGTGGCCGGCCGACCAAAATTACCCCAAGAGCTCAGAGACGACTCACAAAAGGTCACAAAAGACCCCAGGACAACGTCTAAAGAACTGCAGGCCTCACTTCCCTCAATTAAGGTCAGTGTTCACGACTCCACCATAAGAAAGAGACTGGGCAAAAACAGCCTGCATGGCAGATTTCCAAGGCATAAACCACTGTTAAGCAAAAAGAACATTAGGGCTCGTCTCAATTTTGCTAAGAAACATCTCAATGATTGCCAAGACTTTTGGGAAAATACCTTGTGGACTGATGAGACAAAAGTTAAACTTTTTGGAAGGCAAATGTCCCGTTACATCTGGCGTAAAAGGAACACAGCATTTCAGAAAAAGAACATCATACCAACAGTAAAATATGGGGGTGGTAGTGTGATGGTCTGGGGTTGTTTTGCTGCTTCAGGACCTGGAAGGCTTGCTGTGATAGATGGAACCATGAATTCTACTGTCTACCAAAAAATCCTGAAGGAGAATGTCCGGCCATCTGTTCATCAACTCAAGCTGAAGCGATCTTGGGTACTGCAACAGGACAATGACCCAAAACACACCAGCAAATCCACCTCTGAATGGCTGAAGAAAAACAAAATGAAGACTTTGGAGTGGCCTAGTCAAAGTCCTGACCTGAATCCAATTAAGTTGCTATGGCATGACCTTAAAAAGGTGGTTCATGCTAGAAAACCCTCAAATAAAGCTGAATTACAACAATTCTGCAAAGATGAGTGGGCCAAAATTCCTCCAGAACGCTGTAAAAGACTCATTGCAAGTTATACATAAGCAGCTTGATTGCAGTTATTGCTGCTAAGGGTGGCCCAACCAGTTATTAGGTTCAGGGGCAATTACTTTTCACACAGGGCCATGTAGGTTTGGATTTTTTTCTCCTAAATAATAAAACCATCATTTAAAAACTGCATTTTGTGTTTACTTGTGTTATATTTGACTAATGGTTAAATGTGTTTGATGATCAGAAACATTTTGTGTGACAAACATGCAAAAGAATAAGATATCAGGAAGGGGGCAAATAGTTTTTCACACCACTGTACGTAGTTTTAAAGTACCTAAAATCCTACTGTCTACCTGTATTATTGTGGTATTTCCCTCTACTTGCCCTTTTACCTGTTTCCTCAAGGGTAAGGGTTCTCGTCAAGTTCGTTATCGGGTTGGTCTACTGTTGCACTTTAAGATAAACATACACACACATAGATAAACACACACACAGACCCTAACCACAACAGTGCCCCATGAATGACACACACACGCTGATTAACCCTTAGCACTTTAAAACACACAAGTGCTATAGGAATAACAGCTTGTGTGTGTCATTCATGGGGCACTGTTGTGTTTATGGTCTGTGTGTGTGTTTATCTATGTGTGTGTGTTCATCTTAAAGTGCAACAGTAGACCAACCCGATAACAAACAACGCAGAACACTTACCCTTGAGGAAACAGGTAAAAGGGTAAGTAGAGGGAAATACCATGATAATACATTTAATTGGTTTATCTTGGCAGAGTAATATATATATTGCTCTACTTTCCCCTGTTGTATTATTAATATGTAGCCTTAGAATGCCTAATCTCACAGACTTACCACTGTATATAACTTATCCCCATCTTACCTTCTATATCTATAACCTCAGGCAATTAGATGTAGTAAAAAAATAAGCAGGAGTTAAGTTACAAATAATAATGTATTACTGATAATATTCAGAAATAATAACAGAATGCAAAGTACATTTGAATATTGGCAACCATACAACCTGATTAAATGATGATGTGTAATTCAGGTGGCACACGGACTTGTAGTTACTTAATGTCTCTAGTTAAGGCATCATTGGTGCTCAACTTTCAGCCGCATGTCTGTTCAAAATGGCTGAAGCTGTGCTCTTCATTGTGTTGTCTTCATCATCACAGGTTAGCAAGAGAGATGCTTCTTCATCATATGTTGCTTAGAGAGAGAATGCGGTTGAGCAAGCAAATTTATAGGTTTTCTGTCCAACACTTCCAGCCAATCCAGACAGCCATATCTCAGACCAATGGGAGAAATTGTACATTTTAACACCTGCAACCCCCCAAGACCATATGTTAAGCTAACCTTGCTTTGTGTGGGGGATGAGACAAAGACTTTAGCAAAGAAATACTCATCAAACTGGTTTAGGGCACATCACCCCAAATCCTGTCATAAAATTACAAAGAGACAGTCGTGTAAGGGGGGGTTTAGGGACATACAAAACATTTATCAAGTTATATGCAAAATCCCACATCACAACACTCCACCCCGATGAATGTACAATGTCTTTATAAACAATGTCTTTAAATTAATGAAAGAGTCTGATGCATAACTTGTGCATTGATTGGC
>NW_024382347.1:0-47788 GCF_016835505.1 Polypterus senegalus
TATGAAACTTATTGTTGGTATCTGTTCAGGTCACCAAGTAACGACTTACCAAGAAATTGTAATACCATGATATACTAAGAATAGAACCAGATGTTAACATCCTTGAGAGAATGTTATATGGTTCTACTAGAAGGTAGACACAATTATATAATTAATTATAGAAATTAAATGTCCTTGCACTATTTTAATTTTAATCCCCAAATAAAAGAGGTTTGGGAGCTGAATTAGACATCACATGATTACCAGTTTCTGGTGGCCTTGTCTTGGGCAAAGCATTAGATATATCTCATTCCTGATCTGAGACATTACAGCACATACAGACATGCACCTGATGAATTTGAACTGATTTAATTTTTGTGCCTTTTTCAGATTCTCATTTTTCAATTAGCACAACAATATATGTATAAAATGCAAAGTGATATTCACTGTTATTAAGATTTTTCACTAAACAGAGCATCCTAAAATTGTAAGAAATTGTCAAGAATAATTTTTATGTAATATATTTAAAGGATGACTAAAGATGCAAAACATTCCAGCTTTTTTCTAGTATTTTTAATCATGCAGTAAAAGACGTTAAAAGAGGTTCATATTACCATCAGTGAAAAGATAAATTCAAAACTAAGGTATAATTAGTGTATGGGAGTGTTCTGCTGCAGAACCTAAATTATGGCAGAAAAAGGCTTGTAGCTGCTAATTGCTTCCATTGGTAGAGAAAAAGAAATCAAAATGATAGATTCTATAATGCCTCATTTTACTAGAAGATAATTAAATTTATAAATATTATACCATGCAGATAAATTGTATTTTCATGGGGCTGTGGAGACTCTGCATTAATTATCTTTTCAAATTCAGGCATGCAACAGGCAAATAGTGTATGCAGTAAGTACTGTAGTTGACCCATAATTAATGACCTTCAGGTAGTTGATTATATTCTTGTAAATAAATAGGCATTGAAATAGGTGAACTACAACTTTTATAACAAATAGACAACAAAGTGTATGCCCAATTGAGGATACCTTCAGTGTAGTTTCTAGCACATGACTTTCTTTTGTTTTTGGAGCTGGTAAAATACTTGCATTTTATTGTCCTTCATAACTGTTACAGTATGTACCTGTGTGTGTTTATCTATTTTGTACATATATCTGATTTTAGAATATATATATTGATTGGCCACAACATTGAAACCTCCTGCCCTATATAATATGTAGGCCCCTTGGTGTGCCAAAATAACTCTGACATATCAAGACAGGAACTTCACAAGACCTCTGAATATGTCCTGTGGTGTCTGACACCAAGACATTAGCAATAGATCCTCTAAGTCCTGTAAGTTGCTAGAGCGGGGCCTTCATGGATCTCACTTGTTTTTCAGCACATCTCATAGATGCTACTTGATTGGATTGAGATGTGGGAATTTGGAAGCCAATTCAACACCATGAACCCTTTGTCATTTTTCTCAAACCATTCTTGAACAATTTTGCTGTGTAGAAGCCTGTATCATCATGGTGACAGAGACCACTGCCATCAGGGAATAACTTTGCCATAAAGAGTGCACATGGTCTGCAACAATCTTTAGGTAGATGGTACCTGTCAAAGGAACATCCACATGAATGCCAGGACCCAAGGTTTTCCAGCAGAACATTGCCCAGAGCTTATCTTCTTCCCATAGTGCATCCTTCTGCCATTTCCTACCTAGGTAAATGATGCACACACGCATACCAACTATCCGCATGACCTAAAGAAAAATGTAATTCATCAGACCAGGCCACCTTCTTGCATTGCTCCATGGTCCAGTTCTGACACTTACATGCTTATTGAAGGTACTTTCAACCATGAACAGCGATCAGCATGGGCACTCGGACTGGTCTGTAGCTCACAGCCCCATTTGTAGCAAGCTGCACTGCACTGTGTGTTCTGACACCTTTCTCTCAGAGGCAGCATTAAGTTTTCAGCAATGTGTGCTCAGTAGTTGTTTTTTGAGATAAGACCAGACAGACTAGTCTTCACGTTGCCTATGTGAATCAATGAGCCTTGGAAACTCATGACTCTGTTGCTGGTTCTCCAGTTGTCCTTTCTTCATTTACTTTTGGTAGGTACTAACAACTGCATACTGGGAACCCCAAAAGACATGCTATTTAGGAGGTGCTCTGACCCAGTCATAGCTATCACAATCTGGCTCTTGTCAAAGCCATAAGATCCTTACACTTGCCCATTTTTTCACCTTCCAACGCATCACCTTCAAGAATTGATTGTTCACTTGCTGTCTGATTTTCCAACCTGTAAAACGATGTCATGGTAATGAGATAATCAATGTTATTCACTTCACCATTTAGAACTTATAATTTGTTGCTGATCAGTGTCTATATATATCATTTTCCCCTGATGATGACTCCTGGTAGCGGTTGAAAGGTTAAGAATAAAAAACATTTTAAGATACATGACTCATCTTTTCCTTTAAGGATTTCTAGCTACAAATCACTCAATTCATATAAGAGACCTTTGCTTATATTGTGACGTGTGAGTCCCTGTCTTGCACACCAAAACATGAGGCTGAGTCTCAGTACTTTAACAAAACCAACTTTATTCAGCTTGAAACAGGAACAGTGCGTTTATTTATTGCAGCGGGATCTACCATTCATACACAGACACAGCAATCAGGCAGAGTCATGGCCATGTTAGTGGCCAAGTAATCCTGTTTCCTGCATTTATAATGTTTCTTGCATCACCCATCGATGGCAAGCGCTTATATGGGCACTGCGATCGAATCGGATCTGCTTTAGCTGCGAGCTGCTACAGTGTTGGGTGCCCATGGTTGCCCCAGCAACTGATAAACTGTCTTCACAGGACGCGCTTGATTGTGCTTCGGGATGCTGTCCGGCATGGCGTCCTTTTGGGGGCAGTCCAAAAAGAGTTTAGAAACTTTACCATCCAAGCTGGTCTCGGCTGGGCAAGAGAGAACGTCAGCATTGGTGTTTGAGCCCCAGGACGGTGGTGAACATCAAAAGCAAATGCCGGTAAACTGATAGACCACCAGGTGAGCCGGGCGTTCATATCCTTTTGTTTGTAGAGCCATTGCAGCGGGGCGTGGTCATTTACCAGGGTAAACTGTCATCCCCATAGATGGTAACGGAGGGCTTCCACCACCCACATAATCACTAAACACTACTTTTCAATTGTCGAATAATTAGGCTCCTTGGGAACAGCTTTCTGCTGAGAAACGTGATGAGGTGTTCTTCCCCCTGAAAACATTGTGAGAGCACTGCTCCTAAACTTAAAGTGCTACCATCTGTTTGCAGAATAAATTCCTTTGAAAAGTCTGAGTTGCGCAGAACCGGGAATGATGATGAAGCAGCTTTTAGATCCTCAAAAGCTCTCTCAGAGGCATCAGTCCAGACAACACTATGATTCTTTCTGCCCTTTGTGAAGTCAGTGAGAGGTGTGGCCCGATCGCAAAATTGGGAATGAACCACCTGTAATACCCCATGAGCCTGTGGAAGACACGAACCTGCCTTTGTGTTTCGGGACGGGGATATGCAAGCACCTCCCCCACCTTGTACATTTGAGGCTTGAGCAAACCCTTCACCATGGAATATCCTAGATAGTGGGTTTCTGACATACCCAGCTTGCACTTCTTAGGGTTGGCCATCAACCCCACCAGCCATAAACTGTCCAGTACTGGTGGAGGAGATGAGACTCCCATTCATTACTGAAAATTACCACATTGTCAAGATAGGCACCTGCATACACGGAATGGTGATGCAGTATCTGGGCCATCATTCTCTGAAAGGTCAGCAGTGCATCATGGAGACCAAAGGGAGTGCCGTAAATTCAAACAACCCATTCGAATGGCGAACACGGTTTCTCACAACTAGACTCCTCCAAGGGACCTACCAATAACCCTTTGTGAGATCAAGGGTGGAGATATATAAAGCCTGCCTGAGCTTTTTCAACAACTCGTCCACACATGGCATCAGGTATGTATCAAACTTGAAAATTTTGTTCAAACGTCTAAAATCAATACAGAACCAAACTGAATCGTTGGACTTTGAAATGAGTACAATTTGCTGCATAATGCCTAATTGGAGAATCTGTTGGAGTTCCTCGTATCACTTTCCTTGTTGCCTCTGGTGATACGGGGGCACTGGTACAGTAACACCGGGTGGAGTGACAATCCTGTGTTCTGCAATCGTCATCCGGCCAGGCGTGGCCTAGAAAACATCCTAGTACCCCTCGATCAGCGCTACCAATTCCGCTTTCTGGATGTCACTTAAATATGGGGGGGCCACTGAAGCTGTGACCAGGATTTTGTGATGGTCGTGCCACTCCTTTAAAAGATTAACATGCAAAATTTGTACAGGTTTCCGCCGCTGGGGAGTTCTGACTTTATAATTCACTCTTTAATCTTCTGCAGCAGCCGGCCCTTGCCATTCGGCCTGAAATTTATGTGGGTCGGATGGGATCAACACCAACACAAATTACCCTTGTTAAACTCAAGGAGTTTAATGATGTTTTTGTGTCTCCTTCTCCCATTGCCGATGCTCCACCACAAGTGCAGACAATCTGGCAATCTGCTCTTGCAGCAAAACGACTCGGTCAACAAACCTTCCCCCAGGGGGTGTCTCACGAGTTCCTGTCCATTCATCCCAAAAAATGTCCAACACCCCTCATGGTCACAGGCCAAATAATAGTTCGAAGGGTCTTATCCTGATTCATGCATGCCTCCCGGACAGCAAACAAGAGGAAAGGTATAACTGTTTCCCAAGAAGTTGGATTGTCATGGGCTATCCAACGAATCATCTGTTTTAGGGTCTTATTAAATTGCTCAATTAAGCCATTCGTCTGTGGATGATATACCGTGGATTGTAACTGCTTAATTCCAAAACTTTTGCATTGCTGCTTCTTGATGCGAGATATAAAGGTTGTGCCCTGATCAGTGAGAATCTCTCGAGGGATACCAATACATGTGAACATATCCGAGAGTGCTTTTGCTACAGTTTGGGCATCCACCCGTCGCAGCACTACTACTTTCGGGTATCTTATGGCATAATAAATTAACACGAGCATATGCTGAAAGCCACTTTTACTACTGGGAAGCGTGCCAACAATATTTAATCCCACTCTCTCAAAGGGGACATCTAAAATAGGTATCGGTACAAGGGGTGCCCTGGCTGGTCTGTGAGCGGAAACTATTTGATAGTTGGGACAGGCCTTACAAAATTGCTCCTCAACAAAAGCATTTGAAATGCGTTCCTTCATTTTTTCTGTGCCGAGGTGACCCCCAAAAAGTGACTGTGAGCGATTTTTTAAACCTTCTCCCTGTGCTCACTTGGTACTACCAACTGCTCTATATGCCCATCACCCATGCAATCAGAAATCACCGAAACAGAAAACCATCCTTAAGTAAAAAAATTAGGTGTTTTAAAATTCAGGCCCTCTTTCTCCCAATAATAAGAGTCATTTATGCGTGGGCTTGTCTGAATGCAAAATCCAAGTTGTTTTCGGCATGATGTAGGTGAGCAAACTCTGCCTGGATTACAGTGTCTGCTTCCTCCGCGTTTGATGCTTGCCTCCCACTGCTACTGTGTCTGATGCAGCATCACACTCACATCCCCCTACTATTTTGTCTTCATCCGGGTCCATATTGAGTTTCCGGTCTGTGGAAGCTGCATGTTACGGCTTGGAAGCGTTTGTCAGCTGTCCTGGGTTTTCACTCGAGGATTCGTCCCCAAGCTCACTGGACAACTTTGGGTCAATTTCAAACCTGTTTCTTTGACTGACATTGTCTGTGGTGAGCCCCTCTGTATCCACTATGGGGGTAGACACTCTGCAGGTGACCAAGACCCATGGGAAGAAGGCATTCCTTTTTCCTATTAGGAGTGGCTAGGATGAGTTGTTGGATATGGCAGTCCAAACTTAAAGTGCTTCCCTTTAAATTTCAGAGGGAGTAATATAGTCTCATATGTTATAATGTTCTCATAGACACAAAGGATGTTTACTTCGTCTATAGCCTTATAAGGGGTCTGCTGGACCAAGTCATGGCGGACTACACAGAGGTTGCTACCAGAGTCCAACAGTGCCGAGCATTCCCATCCGGCCAATGTAATAGAGACCTTAAAATTGTCCTCCTTTAACATCTCGGGGGAAACTTGCAAGCTGTAAATCTGGGCCAGACCAATAGCCATTGTTTTTGCAGGTGGGAAGTGACACTTCCTAGCTAGATGTCCCAGTTGATCACAGCGAAAGAAGCTGCGTTTAGTCTGCACTATAGTGTTCACACTTTGGCGTCTTCTATTTATAGTGCTGGTGACCCTGAAGGTCTGTGCTGGCTGGATCAAAATCATGGTCAAGCCTGGGTAGCCCCATTGTTTCCAGATGGCTTGTGCACCCTCTAGTCAGTGGGTCAGATCCTGCAGCAAGTGGACGTCTATCCCTGACAGGACTGCATCTATAACGTGCTTCTCCACAGTGTGCTTGAAATGGTCTCCGCGGATCCAGCTTTGAATCAGGTCCAGTAAGCCCTGGATCTGTCCTCGTACAGGGCAATCCAGATCAATAGGCTCCAGCCAAAACTGGAGCCCCTTGACCACTGGGCTCACAGCTGTGCAGAGTAGGATCTGTTGCTTTATGTAGTCATAATCAACAAGCCTTTAGGAAGGAGATTCCATATGGCTTGGAGGGCTTCTCAAGTTAAAACGGGCTAAAATAGCTGTCCAGGTTCCACTGTCCCAGCGCATCAATGTTGCCACGTTCAAGGCTGAATAGGAAACACTCAGGGTCGTCTGAGGGAGTCATTTTCGGCAACATGTCTCATGGCCACGGTAAGACAGCGGTGGCCGTCAGAGCCTCATCTTACTCTAGGTTTTGCTGTATTTCTTGGGGATCCATCGGTGCACGGACCCCACTTCTGGTACCATGTAACATGCACATACATATATATATGTACAATTTATAAAATATATCCACATACAAAGTAGGCCCCTATTTAACCTCCACATATTTAATTTAATATTTAATTTTATCCCGCATTTAAATTTTATGAATTCTATTGGTGACATTAAATAAAGTACTTGTCAATAGAATTATATTTTTTCAAACAGCGTTTACACTACAGCTAAAAGGGATTCTGTTTTGATTTTTACCTCATAACCCGATTTTCCTTCTTTGTTTGACAGTTGAAATTTTTCTTTGCTGGTGACCTAAATCTGATATCAGTGTGTATAGATATCTTACTTGAATGGGTCCTGCAATTGCAAAACGAGTAAAAGCAATTTTGTCAGACAGATGTGACTTAATAGATTGCTGTTGCACTATTGTTTCAGTCCACGATATCTGAATTCAACTAGGAAAAAAAGAAAATGTAAAAATGTAGCTGTTGCTTAGTGCTGTTGTCACTGTCATATGTGTGCATATGACAAACGTGTATGTGACACTAGCGGTCAAACCAAGTTACCAGAGGTGCGAGTCATGCAGGCTAGCACTTGAAGAAGAACAAACAGTTCAGCTTCTAGCTTAGAATTACTTTACAGTGCAAATAACCTGGACTTTACTGGCAAGCTGTTCTGGAATTTCCAATTTAATTACTCTGTGGCTGTAATTTAAACACAGTGTTCTGACCAAGCACAAGTATGATCCAGTGGGAACCTAGAAAGACAGGCTTGGGGAAGCAGCACTATTGTTCATTGGTGACTTGGTTTCATTTATTTCAATTTGGTTGGTTTGATGTGTTTATATAATTTAGCTTTGTAAGAAGATGATTTTGTGTTAGGGTTTCTTCTCTTTAGTGTACCAGTACTATAAACTGTTGAGTTGATTGGATCCATTTTCCCTCCTAGTCAGTTAAATTGTTGTTTCTCCTGAAAGGATCGAGAGAGAGAGAGGTTTGGAGCACACGCTGATACAGCATATTGCCGCACCCACCACATGACAAACCAACTCAGGCTGGCTGGGAAACAGATCTGTCTTTATTAATTCTGAGACAGCAGTATTTAGTGGATGGATGGGGGGGTAGTGGTTTTGGGGTCTCTGAAATGGTTTGAGAAGACTAGCATGAGAGTTGTGCACCCTCCAGTAGTGTGTGAGGCTGGGTTGCCTGTAGAATAGGAGAACATAAGCTGCTTTTTGCAGGAAAAATTTCTAGAGTTTTCTTTTGAATGAAGCTTTTTGGGTTGTTGCAGAGCACTGTTTTTGGTCCTTCTGGCTGTTTTATGTACCCAGAACTATGTGTTCTTTTAAGGAGCATTAATATTATGAATTCTACATTTTTGTAACTACCTGTCATCTTTATATTTCCTTTCATGGTTACCTTTGATCCCAATCAGTCTCAGACTACTAGAAGTACAGTAGATATGACAGAGGAGCCAAGACTGGTGGCAGTAAGCAAAATGTTGAGGTTTACGTTACATAACACTGGTTATGAAAGTGGTGTAAATCCTCCTAGAAAAGCTGTGCTTCTATGGATTTTTGTTGATCCAATTTCTCTAAAGAGACTGCATTCTTGTCACATATGAGTGGATAATACTAGCATTCTTAAATATAAAAAATAACTGCAGTGATACTATAAAAAAACTTAAACACAGCTAAACTAGGCCTGTAGTAATTGTATCCTGACAAATCATTAACATTTTTCTTCATTTAGAATTTTTCCCACATTTAACTATTTTTTTAGAAGAAAAATACTAAATGGTGGTCCTACTGTATATATTCATTACCTACATGCAGACAGAACTCATTAAGAAGACTAATAGGATATTGGGTTAAAATAAATAAAAACTGGGGTGACTCTGTTTAATAGCCCACAGTCTGATTGGAAGACAAAATAAACAAATGTTTCTTTTGTTCTTTAAAGGCAGCAAGATTTTTTTCAAAACAGTTTTGGTAATAGCCTGGAAAAAAATCAAACAAGATGTTAACAGATGATCGACTCTCCATCTCACCTTAGCAGGAAGAATTAATACTGTCAAAATGAACATCCTCCCTACGCTTCTGTTTCTATTTCAGAGCATCCCTATATGTGATAATAAATTGTTCTTTAAGATACTAGACTTAATTATAAACTAATTTATCTTGAATTCAAGACATCCACACATTCAAAAGGCAATTTTAAAGAGACCTAAAACAGATAATGCCAAGGCACTTCCTAACTTTTAATTTTATTACTAAGTAGCAAATATACACAATATAAATACCTGGAAAATGGCATAAAATAATTAATTTACACCAGCTTGGTTAGCAATCAAAATTAAATCTTGCTGTACTTCTTTATACACTGTGCTTTGTGCCGCAGTAAATATTAACTTTTGTCAATATACCAATAATCCAGTTGTCTACCAATCATTTGGAATATGGAACCAATGCAGGAAGCACTTTAAAGCAGAAAAGCTTTTATCTGTTGCTCCTCTACACAATAATAATTTTTTGGCCTTCTCAAACCTACTCAGTATTTAATCTATAGAATACGCTCAGGATTAGGACACTTCGAGAACTGTATATTAATAATGTTTTTGCATCTTATGAACAATTACATTTCAAAGTCAACTTTCCAACAACACAATGTTTCAAATATTTTGAAATTAGAAATCCTTATTAGTCTTGAAGACTCAGACAGCATGTCAACAATATATAAAAACATCTCAAAGAATCTTCCCTTCAATGATACTAGGGGATGGTGGGAGAAAGACCTTTCAATCAATGTCTCAAAAAAGGAGAAGAAGTCATCCATACATTGAATACACTCTAGCTCTATATCCCCCGAGCACTAAATAATTCAACATCTTTCATCAGTTACACTGATCTTGTTTAACATTGTCCAAATTGTATCCAGGGCAAGATCCAACATCACAAATGCACCAAATTACTATAATTTTCAAAATAATCTTTAAATACTTATCAGACAGCTTTGGTGTCACAGTTACTTCTAACTCATTAACAGCTATATGTAGTCCAACTTAAAGCAGATAAGGACACGTTTATTGTAATAGTCTGTACCAGGCGTGGCCAAGTTCTTTAATGAGAAGAGTGACAAAATGGACACTTTTCATACAGATTTGAATGTTCAAGAACCACAGAAATAATTTCTTTTAAACTTTATTTAAAAGTATTACAAAAAAACTCATGAATTTGTTTTTATAGAATTTGAATGATGCAAAATTTAAAATTTACCAAAATCCTACTCACCAATGTAAAACATTTTCATTTTTCAAGTTAAAGGTTAAAATCTGTCTGAAAAGATGTTAAGACTGTTCTGAGAAGCTCCGTAAGGTGACTGTTAGTGAGGACAGCACTAGATTCACAGCTATAAGTCGACCCAAAAACAGAAAGAAGCTGAAAGCCAAATTCCTGAAGATTAGGATACTTTGCTTCTGGGATTTGAACCCAGAAGTCAATTAGAGATGAGCTTTTGTGTGCTAATTTCAAAGCCAAATCTTCTTGCAGCTCAATAAGCTCTGTTTCTAATGAAGTAACATCTAAGGCAAAAGGTGCAGCAACAGAACATCCATCACTGATGAAATTGATCACATACAGATTCAGAAGTAATTCAAAGTGGGGTTTCAGTTGTTTTAGTTTCTCAAACCTGTTCTCAAAATCATGATAAAGAGTTTCTAACATTTCATTAGATTGTTTCAGTTTACCATCTTGAATTCTAATGTTCTTAAAAGAAGCTAATCTTCATTTAAGTTTTGTAGCCCAATCTCTTTGAAAGTCATTGGGAAAGTTCTATAATAACTTATAGAACTAACTGTTCCTTTCTCAAAATGCCAGATTTAAATATTGGAGGTACTGCATTACATTTGTAAAGAACATCAGATCATGTTCCCTTTCATAAAAGAAATAATTGGTTCAGAAAGGGAAACAAACATATTTAAAAGATTGGTAGGTGACAGCCATCTTACAATACAGTAGAATAAAAGGTAGTTTGGCTCCAGTTCATCAATAAAATTTTTAAATTCGAAGTGTGTTTTGGCATTTGGCAAAATTTACAATTTCTAAAACACATTTTATGACATTGTTGAACTTGAAATGTTTCCTTACCAAAAGCTTTAGATGGATAATACAGTGAACAAACAGACATTCATGATAGTTGGGATTTTGTCTTATTTGTCCAACTAGTCCAGTCTTTTGACCTATCATAGCTGGATATCCATCAGTTGCAACATTGTCAAGTTTATGCAGTGGCAGTCGGGCATCTGACAAAGCTTTGTCAAGTGTCTTTTTTATGTCAATAACTTTTGTGGTTTTCCTTTAAGCTTATCAGATCTAAGAATTCTACTTTTACATTTCCAACATTGTGACAAAATATAGCCAGCTGAGGGGTATCTTGAATGTCAGTGGATTCATCCAGTGCTAAGCAGAAACTTGCACAGTTCTTCAGATCACTCTGTAGAGAACATGCGATTGCAGAACTTATTTCAGAAATATGTCTCTCAGTAGTGTGGCGGGAGATGTGAATTTGTTCTATTGCTTGTTTAAGTTTTGAGTTCTCTGGAGCAATAATATTAATAACATCACTAATATTCTTTTTTTACAAATTCCCGATGACTGTAAGGAAATTTACTTTGTGCAATATTCCAAGCTTTAACAAAACTAGCTTCAGCAGCTAAATCATTTTGCTTGCAGAAATAAAAATGCCTATTTTGTTGAGTTACTAAATTAGAAATTTTGTCTTATTTCTTTGCAGTACTGATTTAGGAGGAAAATCATATGCACTTTTTTCAAGATAAGATTCAAGTGATGCTTTAAATTAGTGCTTTGGCTTATGGTAGCTAGACCGATGAGACACAAAGCTTTATTATCCTTAACAGTGAAAACAAATTTGTCCTCCCATTGTTGGTTAAAAATTCTTGTTTTCTTGTTTGTATTTATGTTTTACACTTTTTCTGTTTTCTTGTTCGTATTTATGTTTTACACTTTTCCATTTCATGATCATTTTAAAGAAGAATTTTATAAATTTAACTAAAATCAATCTTTACTATAAATTACAAAAGTATTTACATCAGCACAAATTGCACAAGATATGTTCAATTACAGTAGCAAGTGAGGACTGAACTGAACAAGCAAAGAAGCGTCTTACATCCATTATCAAACAGGCGAGTCCATTTTAGAAACATGGGGGATACTCATACATTTGATATGCTGCTGCACTCAATGACGGGATTGATTCAATGATTTAAAATCTATTTAAATCTTTGAAAAACTCATTTATTCGTGTAGGAAAAATAACAAACTATATTGCATATATAATTATTTATTATATAATGCGTATTATTATACATTTTATAAAATTATAACTATTAAATTTTAGTTAAAATTACAATGAAGCCAAACAATTAATATTGTCTCAAGAGCTGTATAAAATACCTCTAAGAGCCTCACATGGCTTGAGAGCCACCATTTGGCCACCATTGCTCTATGTGATACTACTAGGACATAGACTTACTGTATCTTGCTTAAATGGCATAGCATTATAATTGAAAGACTTGAAATTGAATAAAAATTAAACAAAAGCAGAAGTTTACTTAAATCTCAGCTGATTTGAAAGGTGTTTGCGACTTGAAAGTTGTGTCTAGGGCTATACGCAGTCTCAAAGACATTTTGCAATGTACAGTTTTTCTTACAATGATTTCTTTTCTACCAGTGTTTCATTTTTACAGTTATAAACACCTAGTAAATTATGAATCAAGTTCTGAAACCTGTCTTGTCCTGAACTGATAATAATGTCAAACTGTAATCAAAAATTGGAATCCTTGTAGTCTTGTAGGAAAAATTCCATGGAGGAAAGAATATAGAAATGGTGAAATTAAATAATAAATACAAAAGATAACAGAAGGAACAGAAGGAAGTGTAAAGTGAAACATGAAAAAACAAACAACGCTATATTCTCTCTAAACTAACTTAAATGGATGTTGATTTGCTGCCTGACTGGAGGGATGACTTGCCCACTTGGACATCATACAGTACCAAACCAATATCTCCTCTCTTCACCTCCTCTCTTTCACTCGCTCTTAACCATGATCTTTCCACCATGGGCCAGATGAATACTTGCCACACATTTTCTCAATCTCTGGATAAAGTGTGGGTTATATCTCATCTAAGGGTCAAATCACAACATAATCTGGAATTAATAACAATGGACTAGTGCACAGACTAGAATCATCTGTACTCCAGAGAATTCTGTTCAGTTTATTTTGTCTCCACCTAGCCACACTTTATGTTCTATTTAGTGCCCTGCTAGGTTACAGTTAATTTCCTATTTTTAATTGTATTAGAATAGACTTCTATCAAATGGATTGTTACAATTTATGTAATTAATTAAGATATGTTTGGTATTCCCTTTTATTTAAACCTTAGAAAAAGAAATAATTTATTCACCTTAATAATAAGAGATTGTATATTTTCTTCTAAATCTGTAAACAGAAACAACCTGTACCAAGCCAGTGCTTTCTCTTTTCCAGTTTAATTGGACTGCTGAAGATGCCATTTCCATAGTTACTGAATAAACAAAGGTAATGTGCTATACATGCCTTTATTCTTTCTTTATTGCCTGAGTTCCAAAATTGTTGCTCTCGTGTTTGATCTATTGAACTGATGATGTCAAGCAAGGACGGGGCATAGTCCATGTGCTGTAAATTAATAACCAATTATCACTTCATAGATTTTCTTTCAAAATAAGTTGCTAACTTTCCTTTTCTGAGTATAGTGTTGCTGTCTAAAGGTAATGCCTAGCGCAATACTTAGGTCACATGTATTGTGCAATTATGTATCCATTCAAGAAAAAAAAGCTAGCTGGAAATATAATCTGGCAATATTTCCATTAATGTTATTATATATCTTCAAATTTTACAATAGAAAATAATACTATAAAAAGCCTTAAAAGATGTGTTGTTTCTTTAAATCTAGCAGTTGTGATATTCTAGCCCAGTGTTTCCCAACCTCAGTCCTGGGGGCACACTGTAGCTGCAGGTTTTTGTTCCAACCAGATTCTGCCTTTAATTGGACTCCTAGGCTAATTAAGTCATGTGTTATTTCCCAAGTTCTGTGTTAGTTTGGTAAATAGAATATATATATATATATATATATATATATATATATATATATATATATATATATATATATATATATATATATATATATCTATACTAATAAAAGGCAAAGCCTCACTCACTCACTCACTCACTCACTCACTGACTCACTCACTCACTCACTCACTGACTCATCACTAATTCTCCAACTTCCCGTGTGGGTGGAAGGCTGAAATTTGGCAGGTTGATTCCTTACAGCTTCCTTACAAAAGTTGGGCAGGTTTTATATCGAAATTCTACGCGTAATGGTCATAACTGGAAGCAGTTTTCTCCATTTACTGTAATGGAGATGAGCTTCAACGCCGTGGGGGCGGAGTTTCGTGTGACATCATCACGCCTCCCACGTAATCACGCAGTACATAGAAAACCAGGAAGACCTCAAAAATGCGCTCAAGAAAACATGCATTATATAATTGAGAAGGCAGCGAAACAATAAGAAGCGAGTTCTGCTACTTGAAACAAACCACGATGTAAACCTACACTTTAAATTAAGTTCATAGACAGGCTGCCGCTGGCGTTTGTAATTTAGTGCCTGCCCATAGAAGGCCGTCCGTCAGCGGCAATCCAATAGCAAACTGCCACGGGTAAATATTCACGGGTGAAGGACTGTGCTTATGGAGAGGAAGATGAGATGGTCAGGGAGGTGTTTGACACAAAATCAGCGAAACTGAGAGAAAGTTTTAAGTGCCAGGACTAAGGTAACATTAAATACAGCCATGGACATAGCACGAGATGGCACCAGCACAGCTGGGAACCTTCGATGCAAGTACACCGAGTGGCTCACGTGAACTGGCGCAGTGCACAGATAAAAGCAACAGTTCCAAAGAGCTGAACAAAACCGAATTACACAGTTGAAAAGGCAGCAAAAATATGAAGCGTCTGATAAGCATATTCATAAATGCAGCTACTGTGGAAACAAAGCACACGGTGGAAAAAGTCAATGTCCCGCTAAAGGAAGACAGTGTAAAAAACCCGTGCATGCAGTGTGTCAGGTCTCAGATAAAGAAGAAGACGAGCTGTTTATTGATGCAGTAAGAAACGAATCGATGAATGAAACCTGTCATCTTTACAACGATTGACAAACACGGAATGTAACTTGAACACAACACATCGTACAAATACGACCCTGATTGAAAGAAATAATGATAATCAAATCCTTGATGACAGCAACATTCAATAACACTCACAAAACAATTACTGTATATTGACAATCATGTTACGTTATTTTTAAAATGTTCCCTTTTCTTTTCATAACTTCTACTTCTCCACTGCGATACACGGGTATATATTTAAATGTATATATATACCCCTATCTACAGTACATACTCGCATAGACAAGCCACATGCTGTGGCTCAATTGTAGAGTCTTAAGCCTCTAATGCCGACATTCGAGGTTCGATTCCGAGAGGGATGCACTGAGTATGTACGCGCTACTGATTCATTTTACCTTCGATCTCCTTGGTTTGGGACGTATGAAAAATATTCGGTTAACGCAGAATCATGTTACGTTATTTTAAAATGTTTCCCTTTATTAGCACAAGCACAGCTGAGAAGCTTCGATGCATGTACTCCATAACGCGTTAAAAATAACGCATTTAATCACACTTTCAATTCCAAGCAAACGGAACTTTTGTCAATGCATCATTTCCTGGTACATCCATTACACTGATGCACACATCACAGCTACAAAAATGTTAGAGTCGGAATAAAGCGCGTTCCCGACTGATCATTTCGACTTCCGAGAAGCCTTGATAAAAGCATGGTTTTGTGCACAATGAAAAGCAAGCAAAATTAGATGCATTACAGAAAGCGGACTTTGTGGCTCTTACTGGGGATCATTGGACTTCCGTGACCGTTAGTAATTCTAATTACATCTAATTACAAAATGTTCAATGATCACACTGTTTTAGCCTAATGTACAAAATAATTTTGGCTAAGGTTACTCAGAGTTTAAAGATTAAGTTGGTCAAATTACCTTTTATGTTTCTGACTTATTTTTTTCAGAAGAAAAACTGCACTTTATGTTGAAATTTTGGTTATTATTATTTAAAGACAATACTATTCTGAAAATCTACTTAAAGTACTTAAACTACCACTTTATTTTTAAGTCTGCCCAATTTTAACCAGGGATGATATTTTTGTTTCTGTTTTGAATTCAAATGCAGTTTAAAGGCTTTTTTTTCAGAAATTAAAACAGCTTCAGTTTACAATATTCATGTCCATGTCTATTATTTGATTCTGTCAGCCCACTAAAACACTTTTAAATTAAAAAAAAACATTTGCGATTTGGGGCAAATTTACGTGCGATTACATACGATTAATCAAGATTAATTCTTACACAGCCTCTAATTAATTGGATTAATTTTTTAATCGAGTCCCACCTATATATATATATATGTGGATATATATATGTAGATTTGTATATATAAATGTGTATATACAGTATATATGTAGATATGTATATGTGTATATACAGTATGTATATATACAGTATGTATATATATGTATGTGTGTATATGTATATATATATAACTGTGTATATATATGTGTATAGATGTATATATATATATATATATATATATATGTGCCAGAACACTCATGACAATGACAAAACAATTACATTGTCAATCATGTTACGTTATTATTAAAATGTTTCCTTTTCTTTTACTTCTCTGCCAATGCGCAGGTATTTTGTTATATATATATATATATATATATATATATATATACAGATATATATATATACAGATATATATAAATATATACAGATATATATAAATATATATATACAGATATATATAAATATATATATATATATATATAAATAGATAGATATGACAACAACACTCAATATCAATGACAAAACAATTACATTAACAATCATCTTACGTTATTTTTAAAATGTTTGCTTTTCATTTTCATAACTTCTTTAACACACTACTTCTCCTGCAAAGTTGTGGTATATATATATATATATATATATATATATATATATATATATATATATATATATATATATATATATATATATATATATATATATATATAATGTACCAAACAGTTATATGGGAATAACGTATTTTTTTCTTTTTAACAATATTTTCATCTTGATTTTCATTCTACTTTTCTAGGTGTTCTAATTGTTTAATTATTCCATTATTTACTAATAAATTAATTAGTGAGTCTGATACTAAAGTAGTTGCAGCCTTTGATTATTCAGTGTTGTTTGCCATAGTGTCTGCTCTGCTCATTTTCAATTGTCATTAATAAGATACAATGAAGGGGAAAAACTGCACAGAGAAAGGGCAAAATATAATGAAATCAACAAAAGAGAGTCTATAGCAAAAGCAGAAATATTTCTAAATGTCTTATAAATGTAAAAATCATGCTGCTGTGCTTTTCTGAATGTAGAATAAAAAAAAAATAATACCGGCTAATTAAATGAGATCAGTGCTATCAGGTGTTGTCACTGATTTGGAATCTGGCTGGAATTTAAAACCTGCAGCCACAGTATTCAAAAGGACCAAGGTTGGGAAACACTGCTCTAACCTATAACAGAGCAATATCAGAACATGTGCCCAATTATTCTATAAATTTAAGGCACTAAGACTACAAATACAAAAAATATACATTGGTAGAAATTTAAAACCTTACTGTTACATACTGTTGCTAGTTGGTCATTCCCCAATAATTTTATTTCTGTTGTAATATTCCAACACAGTATTTCTCACTGAAATCAGATATAGCAGTGGGGACATCCCTTTTTGGGGGATGAAGGGAGGAGCATGGGTCTCCCAAGAAGATGTCACTATCTCAGTCACATGATCATTTAATGTTATTTGACAGTTCTATTTTTTGTGATTTATTCATACTTATTTTTAAATCAAATGCTTTATGGTATTGATTGTTACTATTTTTCAATGTGTTAATCTGGTAATTAAAAAAAAAACAAATACAACTGAACGTTACTAATTATTTGTATTAACAATAAAATAAAATTAATAAATAAGTTAAAAATAATTAGTAACAATAAACACACAGAATTTTCAATAAAAAATAGTATTTTTTAATAAATAAAGGTTAAAATATAGTGTTGTTGAATGCTTTGGTATATTCAAAAGGTATTCATTTTTTGTAGAACATGAAGCTATGATGTAATTTAAATTACATTTACTACTTACGTAGCCACAATCCCACAATGGATAAAAGCTGGTTTAGAAAATAGAAGGAGATATGTTGGATAAGAAGGTTGTGCGCAAAGACTTCAGTATTCCCTTATTGTACAAAACACGCCATGATATTTAGTTGGACAAATCATTTGTGTTGAGTGATTTGGTAAAACGCTGAAGTCACAATAATGAATAAAATACTGTACTGCTTGACTGGCTTATCAGTGCAAGAGAATTATGTGGAAATCTGGTTGTCAGGTTGTCAGCTATGTAATCATAGTGTTCAAGATGATATATAGATAATAGATATACTGCATTTAAATAGCATATGGTATCAGGTTGATTTTACATGGAACGCTAGATCACCCAGAGTAGGCAGTGAATGTTACCTTTAAAGTGCAGCTAAAACAAAAGCACCAACAAATTAATTCAATAAAAAAGCCATCTACATGAGCAGTTTTCATGGCATGAACTGAGAAAAGTGTTAAATGTGAGAAATCATTAGGGATTTTCATGTATTAAAAAATTTTCTAGCATCAGCAGTGACATACATTTTGTATAAATATTATATTTTCTGTATGTGGGAAACAACGTGAGGAATGTTAGATCTAATGAGTACTTAGAGAATAATGCCAGGTAGTGTTTAAATTATAAAATAGAAATGTAACAAAATAGCTTTTTAAAAATCTGAGTCCTGTCACAACTTTATTTTTTAAGCCTTTGTACTTCAAAGTGGCACAGTGGTGTGCTACTTCTTCATAGATCCAGCATCCTGAGTTTGAATCCCACACGTGTTTGCTGCCTGTGTAGAGTGAGCACATCCTCTCTGTCACTGTATGGGTATTTCAGTTCTCCTCCTACATTTCCAATGGTGTGCATCATAGCCCCTAATGTCAGGTGATATACAGGATGTGCCCAGTTTAGGACTGGCACTCTCTCTTTTGGCTTTCCTGTAATTGTCCAGTCTACTGCTCTCTAAATTATAAAGGGTAAAAAATGTATTACTCTTATATTGTTTTTTTAGACACATTTTCTCCAGCACCTCCATCTCATCCTGCTCTCTCCTCCCAACTTCAGAGGCTGGTTTCTGCTTTATTTTTAACTGACCTCAAATTCCTTTTCTTATTTTACCAACTTTTGCCTACTAATAAAAGAATGCTGTACAGATATACAACATATTACAGTAAGATTACAGATTGCGTCATCCCAGATAAACTTGGCTCTCTTTGATAGCACCAACCAACCTTATGTGTGCTGTTCTGAATGTTTTCAGTAATTGAAGACACAAAGTTACATCATGTTCCCTCCTTAGTCCTACTATATTCCTGCAATGAACTTTTTTACTGTTAGGTAATAAATGTGTTTGAAGTAATCATCACTGAATAGTAGCTTGATCTTAATGCATTCTGGTCTGTCCAGTCTTGACCTACTTTTTGCCCTCTCTTTCACACTACTACCTTTTACCAGATTATAGCCTTACTGAACTAATCTTTCCATATACTGTAACCCAGTATCTACTCTCTTTAACCTATTTCCATTTGTGTTTTTTAGCCTTATATTAGTTATATTGTTCCTGTTCCTGTTACTTCTTTCTTTTAATGTGTCTCATTTGTTTCACTCAGCTATTATTTACTTTAGCAGCTAATGTATGCCGCTTAAGAAAAATGCAACTTTTTACCAATCTGTTTTGTTAAAGCTTCCATCACAAAAATATAAACCTATCCACCTTAATGAAAGGATAAAATGTCTGTCTTTTTATGTGTCTCTATCAGTTTGAAAGATGGTGCATCACCAACATAAAATGCAGTTTATTTGTCATTCCAGTAGATGGCACATCACAAACATCTGCACTGCTTTTACGAATCCCAAACCAAATAGCATACACTGTAAAAGAGACAAATGCATTACATGGTGCACTGCAAATGTTAGCACTGTGGGCTGTGTTGATTACTTAGATTTCAACCTGTTTTACAAGGGTAGAACATCTAGTTTTAAAAAACTGTTTCCTCAGCGCTAACCTAGCCGTGAGTCTGATTGAAAACATTTTATGTATTTAGTCATAACTTTCAGTACAATATTTAGCAGACCAGTATTTTAATATATACAGTATAATGAAATGAAAGAATATAAAATTCTAAAAATTTTAAAGCTAAATATTCTACTAAATAACTACTTTTCAAATGACTTACTCTGCTTTTTTTTCTTTTTTACAAATTATGCATTCAATAGATTAGATTTTAAAAGAAGGTAAACATAGTAAACATATTTGTTTCACAAAAAATAGTAGAGACAAATAAAAAGTAACAATTATTGAAAAGAATGGCGCTAATCTCATGTCACTAATACAACAACATTTATTTATATAGCACATTTTCATACAAAAAGTAGCTCAAAGTGCTTTACATAATGAAGAATAGAAAAATAAAAGACACAGTAAAAAAATAAAATAAGTCAACATTAATTAACATAGAATAAGAGTAAGGTCCCATGGCCAGGGTGGAAAGAAAAAAAAAAAACTCCAGACGGCTGCAGAAAAAATAAAATCTGTAGGATTCCAGACCATTAGAGAGCCCAGTCCCCTCTGGGCTAATGTCCAAGGTTCGATCCCCATAAGGGGATGCAAAAGTGGGTACATCTGACAAGCCCATGTAAGGCCAAAACACGACATGTACTCTTTGCATTATTTGGAAGATACTGTATAACAACAACAACTACAACAACATTTATTTATATAGCACATTTTCATACAAATAATGTAGCTCAAAGTGCTTCATACATATAACATGTATACGTATTGTCAGCGATGCCAGGGCAACGATCCGCCGGGATGCCCTGAGGGACCGGAAGAGGGTCTACGCCACCCTGGATCACGGGGCCGCCATCCTGGTTGCTTTGGGGCCACGGGTGAGGGCTTGAAGCCCAACCCGGTAGGGACCGTGGTCACCGCCAGGAGCACCCCAATGCCTTGGGACCCTGGACCTCAGCATTTCCGCCACACCAGGAAGTGCTGGGGAAGAAGAGAAGGGACACCCAGAGAGCTTCGGAGAACAGCCGGCATTTCCGCCACACTGGGGCGTGTCCAGGGAGGAATGCTCATCCGGGATGAGATAAAAGGGGCTGGCTCCCTTCATTCGAGGCTGGAGTCGGGTGGAAGAAGGATAAAGCAGGAGAGAGAGTGGAGGCGGCCCGAAGAAGAAGGCATTGTGTGGCCAGGACTGTGTTTGGTGTTTGTGTGCACTTGATTATTGTAAATAATACTTTGTAAATAAACGTGTGGTTTTGGATTAGAACATGTCTGCCTGTCTGTGTCTGGGCCCGGCCCACAGTATATATTGTCACACATGTGCATCTGAGGATCACCTTGTCTGTTCCGATCCGCACGTGGTACCACCTCAGGGTAAAAGGGGCACTTTTCCAGATAGGAAGACTAACCTTGCAACCAAATGAGCTGTGACCTCCATTTGCTGTGATATTAGGTTGTGGCTTGTCACAGAGTCTAGACAGCAAGGATTAGCTGTACTTGATGGAACAACAGAGCCTAGCCACAGAGACTTACCAATCTCTACAAGGTGATACCCCGCCATGCAAGGGAACATGTAAATGCATGGCTACCCAGTATGATATTGCCAATGGTGAGGGCTTGAACATGGGTGTGCCTGATACACTCCCTGATGTGTCACGCCTACTCCCATTGCCTCACTGCAATTCATTTCTGCTCTCAGTCTATCTTGTTCAAGTGCAAGCAGTGGAGCGATGCTTCATTAAAATGCAATGAATGTGGTAGCTTCCATCATTGGACATCCCACCAATGATTTGTTATATCAGGCATTGATCATCAAGGCGATCCTAGACATCAACTCCTTGTACTTCACGCTTATCGCCATCATCATGCCCACATTCTCCAAGTGCTCTTAACTTTTGTTCTCCAAACGAACATTCAAGCGCATTGGCCTCAACAGTGTTGGTATACTTGAACCCTCAGCCAGTGAACATAAATATGTGCTTGCACTTGTTGATTATGGCATCCTTTACACAGAGCCCATTCCCTTGCATGTGGTTAATGCTAAGACTATTGCATTGGAGCTTGTAGGAGTCTTTGCACATGTTGACATCCCCAAATAAAATCCTCATGGCTCAGGGTTCACCTTTCACATTAACAACTTTTCAAGAGATCACCAAAATGCTTCAAATCAGCTACCTCAAAATGTCTGCCTACCACCTGTGGTGTAGCGGGTCCACAGCTCAAATTGAAAAGGCCAGTTTTAAATAGATAATCGCAGCACTAGCAGCTTAAAAAGGGGGCATGGTAGTGTGGCTGGAGTGGTTCCCGGGTGCATTCGTGATTGAAGCCGGGAGCTGCTAGTCACCACACCTGATCCACGTCCCCGTAATATATAGTAGAAGTGTGAGGTGGTTAGGGGAGAGAGAAAAAATGAAAGAACAGGAATCGAGGTTAAGGGAGTAGAAGGCGGCGGAAGGATAAAAACCAGTGCGTGAGAGCGCGAGTGAGAGCAGGCTTGTTGAAGGATGAATGCAGCTGGTAGGAGAGCACCGGAGGAGTGTTTGGCCAACTCTCGGGAAATGGGGGGGGGCAGATTGAAGCGGTCGCTCCAGCTGAGAAGTTTTGATGAGCTGGAATGACCGGCAGAGGAAATGACTTGCTATTGAAGGGAGCGCAGTCGAGGAGGCTTTGGCGTGTTGAGCCCCAGCATGAGCACTCTGGCTGCTGGGAAGGGAACCTAAGTCTCGGTCCAGTTGGATCCCGTAGCCGGGATCGGAAGGCTACTGGACCAGAATAGGTAGGAGCTGCATTTGCTGCTAAGGGTGACTCCCTTGTTGCGGGGCCCGTATGGGAGAAGCAGGGGAGCTGCCAGTAGAAAGAAGAAAGCATTGGAGACTGCTTCCAGCCATTGTTTTAACCTTATTTTAGATAGGATTTGTTTATTGGATTTTAACCTCCATAGTTCACCTGTTTTAATGGATTATTTATTTAAGAACTATTTGAGACACTGCACTTATTTATTTGGACACTGTTTTGGTTTCGTTTTTAAATAAAATCACTCTGCACTTTTTCCACCATCCCCTTGCTTCATTGTTGATGTCTTCACTGTCTAGCTCATCGGTGACATCACTGACAGTGTCGGGGTTTGAGAGCTCCCCAGAAGCCATATGGGAGCATGGAGCAGAACCCGCATTGTCACGCCACCCACAGATGGGCTGTCTAGTTCAGTTTTTTAACCAGATGCTCAAAAAGATGCTGAAGAAGGTGGTTTGGGCTGACAGGAAAGACCGTAATCAGCTTCTGCTTCTTGTATTTTTAACCTTTCAGGAAGTGCCAGAAGTGTCCATGGGCTTTTCACCTTCAAGTTCCTGTATAGGAGGCAACCCGAGGACTGCTTGACAATATTCAAGATGGTGGTGAGAAGAAAGCAAAGTTCTCCACCCAAAACATCATTGAATATGTCATGGATGGACACAATAGATTCCTGTGACTGCAGCCCCTTCTCCAAGAAAACTTGGAGGCAGCTCAGTGCTCCCAAGTACAGTTGTACAACCACAGCTCCCATTTTTGTGAGTTCCATCCAGGGGACAGGGTGCTAGTACTAATCCTTACATCCTATTCTAAACTCCTGGCACGTGGGCAAGGACCCTACTAGGTCCAGGAGCAAAAGGGTCTGGTGGACAACAAATCTATCAGCTCAACCAGCATCCCTGTGAAATAATATATCATGTTAACCTTCTCAAACCCTGGCAAGACCAGGATAATTCATTGCCCATGGCCTTCTTTGTGGAAGTGTTTTGTGGCTATGCTGTACAACTACATTTTGGGGACAACCTGGAGCCCCCACAGAGGAAGAAATTGGGGGCCATCACTGGAGTTCCAAACCCCAAACCCTGTATTAGACTGATTGGCCATGATACATGTAACTGAACTGGTGGTCATAGTCAGGGAACCCCAGCTCAAACTCTTTGAGGCAAAGAAGGCTGAGGTAAATCTTGAGATACATCAGATGTTAGATCTTGAAGTGACCAACCAGAATAATAGCCCATGGTCCAGTCCAATAATATTATTACCCAAACCCCATGGAAGTTGGTGCTTTGCACTAAGTTATTTTAATTAATCCATGTTTCCCATTTTGATGCCTATCTTATTTCAAGGGTGGACAACCTTCTAGAATGCCTAAGGGAGCCCAGTACTTTTCTGCCCTCAATATGAAAAATGGATATTTACAGATAACCATGACAGAGTTGACAAAGGAAAAGACTGCATTTCCCTCCCCTAGTGGTCACTGGCAATACTCTGTCCTCCTATTTGAGCTATACAGGGCCCCCGCCACCTTGCAGTGTCTGGTGGATAGACTGCTACAACCCCACAATGCCAATAGTGCAGTTTATCCAGATGATGTTGTCATCTATTCCCAATTGGATGGATCACCTGAAACATGCCTCGGACAACCTCTGCACCATCCAAGATACTGGCTTACAGATAAACCCTAAAAATGCAATTTCAGGTTAACCAAGGCTAAATATCTGGGGTATACGGTTAGCAGAGGATATGTTAAAAGGCTAAAGTTGCAGCCTTCTACAATTGGCCCCATCTCCAAACGAAAAGCATGCATAAGCCTTCCTAAGATTTGTGGGTTACTATTGGAGGTTTATACCCTATTTCTCTGAGAAGGCTACACTTTAAACCAACCTCATAAAGAACTGGGCTCTGATAAAAGTGGTTTTAAGTCCAGATACAGAAGCAGCATTCTGTGACTTAAGGCAGACCTTTATGTCAGGCCCTGTTTTGATCAACCCTGACATTTTTCTCTCCTTCATCCTCCAGACTGACACCTGGGCCCGTGTTGAGCCAATTCATCAGTGGGCTGAACATCCCATAATATATCTCAGCAGGAAACTGCTGGATCGGGACACAAGATACACAGCAGTTGAATGTGAGGCACTTGCCACCAAGTGGGTGATATCGCAGCAAGGATACTACCTCTTGGGTTTGGGAGTATACATTAACACTAGAATTACCAGAGCCTACGAAAAAACTTGTAGATCCGTCCCACCTTAAATCGCTTCTCACGCTGGACACGCCCCAGTGTGGCGGAAGTGCCGGCTGTTCTCCCGGAAGCTCTCCGGGTGTCCCTGCTCCTCTTCCCCCCAGCACTTCCTGGTGTGGTGGAAGTGCTGAGGTCCAGGGTCCCCAAGGCATTGGGGCGCCCCCTGGCGGTGACCATGGGTCCCTACAGGGTTGGGCTTCCAAGCCCTCTACCCGTGGCTCCCAAACCAACCAGGATGGCGGTCCCCATGTGATCCATGGTGGGCGTAGACCCTCTTCCGGTCCCTCAAGGCGTCCCGGCCAGGTAGTTGACCCTGGCATCCCTGACAATATACATATATATAGTCACAAACTCCACTCTGAGTCATAACAAGATTTGGGGCAGCCATTCATATATTTGTTATCCTGGCTGGAAAGTTGCAAAAATATAAACAGCACTGATGTGCACAAAACTGAGTCCAAAACAGAACTGAGGGAAAAGGAAAAAGGTGGAGGCTTTAAAGGGGATGACAGGAAGTGAGGCTCATAAGGGTCTTCAACCATAGACTCGAGCTCGGACATGATTAGCAGTCTCCCATGCGCATATATGTGACATATATAAATTTATATATATATATATATACATTTATTTATTATATACATTTATAAAATAATACACACATATGTCAACAAACACATACACATCTTTGGTTAGCATATACAATAAAGTGTAGGTACATTATATTTAATTAAATTTTAAGAAAAGTCTTTTAAGATACTTAAAATGTTTTAGATCCCTCATATGTTCATTACTTAAATTCATTAACAGTGCAACTTAGATTAAGTCAAGGGCCATTGGTTTCATTTGCCTTACTCATCTGTCATGGCGAAAAAGTGAACAGAAGCTTATTCACTAAAAACAGATGGGCTAAAGAGAAATTTCTTAATGTGTTTAATTGTAAAGTGTGTTAAAGTCAATTTCCTTTGTATTAAAAGTTTATTTTGAAGTTTTTATACACAATTGCAAATGAAGAATTAGGACAATACATTAAATTCCTTCAGAGAACTACACCTCACCTGGTATTATCAGGACCAAGGCAGGATCAAGCCCAAGACTGTGTTCCAGTCCATTACAGGACACACTCATGCACAAATACGCACTGGGCCAATCTGGCATCATCAGAACAAAAGTGTGTCTTTAGGATGGTAGAAAAGAATGGTGAATATTCAAAATGCACTCATTGACTGTCCTTTCGTTGTTTTGGGTGGGAAGGCAGCATGCTAATCCCTGTGTCACCTTATCTAATTCATATGTTTAAAATGATTTCTGGTAGTGCTTGAAACCTAGTGTTGATTCTTACTGGTGCTCACAGCTAATGGAAAATTTACTTAGAATAATCTTAGGTAAAATATGAAATTTGCATTTATTTATCTAAAGTAGTCTTCTTTAATTCAGACTTCCTCTCTCTCGCGCACACTTGTGTGTGTGTGTGCGTGTGTCCCTCTCTCACGCAGGCTTGTGTGTGTGTGCGTGCATGTCTCTATCACATGTGCGCTTGTGGGTGTGTGCACGCGTGTCTCTCTTTGCGTGTGGGTGTGTGTGTGCGTGTCTCTCTCGTGCGGGTTTGCGCATGTGTCTCTCTTTCTCTCACGCGTGTGTGTGCAGTGTGCATGTGTCTCTCTTCGCAGCGTGTCTCTCACTCATGCGTGCGTGTGTTTGTCTGTGTCTCTCTCGCGCTGCACAGGAAATGCACAGGGAGAGACTGAACACGTGCGGAAATCATCGGCACACAAACCGAAAGGGAAACTGGCTTGTTCTTATACTGAGTGTGTGGTCGTCAACAGAGGCAAAAGTTTGGCAAACTTTTTGGTCATAACCCAATTTGTATGCGTGTTCAGAGATGTTCATGAACCAGTACACTGTATTAGGTTTGTAATGTGTAAAATTATAACACAGTTTGACGCTTTAATAGGCTTTTTCTTAACACCTCCCATTATACAACATTTTCGCAACCAATGTTCTGCCAGCCCATTTATGTCGGATAAGCAAGACTCTACTGTATATATATATATATATATATATATAGTCACACACATGCGATGGGAGGCAGCTAAACAGCTGGAGTAAGGGCAGTGTGTATGCGTGTATGTCATTTTGTCAGTTTTACTTTAAAAACAGTTAAACAGCTCTTATTTGTGAAGCAAGGATATTCTGATCATTCTGATCCCTGATAAACATTCAGAAGAAACAGTGCTGCTATTCCAGTGTTTTCCTCCATAACATCCTTTCAGCAAACAGGACTAAGTTCCTTGCTAAAGCAGATTGCCCTTTAATGAAATGCTGCCAATACGGAATAACAGAAATCACCGGGCGGCTTTCGGTCAATGATAAACCAGCATCTGTTGAGGTGAAAAAATGAGAGGTACTGCGGTTGCTATCAATGCTTCCTGGTAACTCAGCTTTTGAGAAGAATCTGTTTTATGGTTTGAAAAAATAATCGCCCTCGACAGATACGCTTACTCAATAGTATGTGTGACCCACGATTTGTGAGTTTGAGTGTGTGTGTGAGCGTGTACGTGCTCTTGTGTGTTTTTGTCAGTTTTACTATAAAAACTGTTAAAAGCAGTTATTTGTGAAGCGGGAATATGCTGGTCATTTTAATCCCTGATCAACACTTAAAAGTAACAGAGCAATTCCAGTTTTTTCCTCCATAACATCTTTTCAGCAAATGAGACTAAGTTCCTTGCTGAAGCAGATCACCCTTTAATGAAATGCTTGCAAAACAGAATAACAGATATCACTGGGCGGCTTTTGGTCAATGATAAACCAGTGTCTCATGAGGTTAAAAAATGGGACATACTGCGGTTGCATCAATGCTTTCCGTAACTCAGCTTTTGAGAAGAATCTGTCATGGGAGGGACAAGAGGGAGCGAGTGAGGCAGGTGCATTGAGCCGGGGCGGGACGGAGCAAGACGAGGAGGTGAGAATCTGTGCGAGTGTTTTAAATAATGAAAGGAAAAAAGTGCTTTGCAATCAAGGACCCCCAACTAAGACAGCTTACCAAACAAAATGTGACAGACAGGCATATGCTACTTGTATAAAATATGCACAATAATGACAACAGTGTTGAAGCAATGATGAAGTGAAAGGGAGATGCTAAACTTGGGTGGCCGCGTTGTGCCTGCCTGCAAATCCCAACCGATGTACAGTGGTGTGAAAAACTATTTGCCCCTTCCTGATTTCTTATTCTTTGCATGTTTGTCACACAAAATGTTTCTGATCATCAAACACATTTAACCATTAATCAAAAATAACACAAGTAAACACAAAATGCAGTTTTGAAATGATGGTTTTTATTATTCAGGGAGAAAAAATCCAAACCTACATGGCCCTGTGTGAAAAAGTAATTGCCCCCTTGTTCAAAAATAACCTAACTGTGGTGTATCACACCTGAGTTCAATTTCCGTAGCCACCCCAGGCCTGTTTACTGCCACACCTGTTTCAATCAAGAAATCACTTAAATAGGAGCTGCCTGACACAGAGAAGTAGACCAAAAGCACCTCAAAAGCTAGACATCATGCCAAGATCCAAAGAAATTCAGGAACAAATGAGAACAGAAGTAATTGAGATCTATCAGTCTGGTAAAGGTTATAAAGCCATTTCTAAAGCTTTGGGACTCCAGCGAACCACAGTGAGAGCCATTATCCACAAATGGCAAAAACATGGAACAGTGGTGAACCTTCCCAGGAGTGGCCGGCCAACCAAAATTACCCCAAGAGCGCAGAGACGACTCATCCGAGAGGTCACAAAAGACCCCAGGACAACGTCTAAAGAACTGCAGGCCTCACTTGCCTCAATTAAGGTCAGTGTTCACGACTCCACCATAAGAAAGAGACTGGACAAAACAGCCTGCATGGCAGATTTCCAAGACGCAAACCACTGTTAAGCAAAAGAACATTAGGGCTTGTCTCAATTTTGCTAAGAAACATCTCAATGATTGCCAAGACTTTTGGGAAAATACCTTGTGGACTGATGAGACAAAAGTTGAACTTTTTGAAGGCAAATGTCCCATTACATCTGGCGTAATAGGAACACAGCATTTCAGAAAAAGAACATCATACCAACAGTAAAATATGGTGGTGGTAGTGTGATGGTCTCGGGTTGTTTTGCTGCTTCAGGACCTGGAAGGCTTGCTGTGATAGATGGAACCATGAATTCTGCTGTCTACCAAAAAATCCTGAAGGAGAATGTCCGGCCATCTGTTCATCAACTCAAGCTGAAGCGATCTTGGGTGCTGCAACAGGACAATGACCCAAAACACACCAGCAAATCCACCTCTGAATGGCTGAAGAAAAACAAAATGAAGACTTTGGAGTGGCCTAGTCAAAGTCCTGACCTGAATCCAATTGAGATGCTATGGCATGACCATAAAAAGGCGGTTCATGCTAGAAAACCCTCAAATAAAGCCGAATTACAACAATTCTGCAAAGATGAGTAGGCCAAAATTCCTTCAGAGCACTGTAAAAGACTCATTGCAAGTTATCGCAAACGCTTGATTGCAGTTATTGCTGCTAAGGGTGGCCCAACCAGTTATTAGGTTCAGGGGGCAATTACTTTTCACACAGGGCCATGTAGGTTTGGATTTTTTCTCCCTAAATAATAAAAACCATCATTTAAAAACTGCATTTTGTGTTTACTTGTGTTATATTTGACTAATGGCTAAATGTGTTTGATGATCAGAAACATTTTGTGTGACAAACATGCAAAGGAATAAGAAATCAGGAAGGGGGCAAATAGTTTTTCACACCACTGTATATACCTGAATGGATCTATCTGAACCAATATATATATCTGAACAGATGTATCTGAACTGATGTACTGTATATATCTAAACCAATCTATTTAAACCAATATATATATATCTAAACCAATGTATATCAACCAATATATACAGTATATATCTCAATCAATGTATATATTTGAATGGATATATTCAAAAAATGTATATATCTGAAGAGATGTATCTCAACCAATGTATATATATATACTGTATATCAGAATAGATCTATGCGAACCAATTTATATATATATCTCAACCAATGTTATCTAAACCAATGTATATATCTGAATGGATGTATTAAAACCAATGTATATATTCAAACCAATGTATCTGAACTGATTTTCATTCTACTTTTCTAGGTGTTCTAATTGTTTAATTAATCCATTATTTACTAATTAGTGAGTCTGATGCTAAAGTAGTTACAGCCTTTGATTATTCAGTGTTGTTTGCCAGTGTCTGTTCTGCTCATTTTCAATTGTCATTAATATGATACAACAAAGGGGAAAAACTGCACAGAGAAAGAGCAAAATACTCTATAATGAAATCAACAAAAGAGAGTCAATAGCAAAAGCAGAAATATTTCTAAATATCTTATGAATGTAAAAATCATGCTGCTGTGCTTTTCTGAATGTAGAATAAAAGAAAAATAATACCGGTTAATTAAATGAGATCAATGTTATCAGGTGTTGTCACTGATTAGGAATCTGGTTGGAATTTAAAACCTGCAGCCACAGTATTCAAAAGGACCAAGGTTGGGAAACACTGTTCTGTATAATATATTTTAGATGGTATACTTCTTTTTATTGTTTTTTCATCTTCATTGTATGATTGGCAACATGGATAAAATGTATTTATTACTAAGATTAAAATTAACTATGGTGTATTTTCTGTGGTAGTATACTAGTAAGCGAGCTACATTTATTAGTTTCATCGACTGTTTTAAACATCTCATAGTTTCACATGACTCTTAATCCATTTGTGCTTTAACTGGAAAAAATATATGGCAAAAATGTTTTAATGCATTCTGTAAGTTGCTTTTGGTAAAGATAAAAGGTATGTGCTAAATAAATAATAACAATAATAATAATAAACTAAAAACAACATGTTTCCCCCAAACATGTACACGTATTGCAAGCTGGTGCGCAACAACATTGGATTTTTGGTTTTGAGATGCTGCTTATATAAGTGTTGTCTTCTTTGGTAACCAGAGTAAAATCACTAAAAAAACCTCTTTGACGTGAGTAAATATTCCTTTGGTATTCTCCCTAGGGTTAGCTTAAAGTTATGCTCTTATTTTCTAGTGTGTAATCATTATAACTGCCAGTCTGATTCTATTCAAAAGGCAGGTGGAGTTTTACGTGTCACTCTGCATTTTAAAACTGACACCATCACAACTGCAGTAATTAATAAATTAATAAATACTTTTACATAAACAGAAGACATCAAATAATCAGCCAACTTTAGAAAATTAATGTTTGCCAAGCTGTGAAATGGAAATAATGTTTAATAATGGATGGAAATCATGTATAATAACAGAAGGTTTATAAGACTTATTTTAATTCATTGCCTTTATTTCATTTATGTTTATAATTTTACTACAGATCACTCTTCAAATTATGAGTCTCTTCACTAAAGTCCATTAATAGGCAAAACTGATACAATTCAATTGCTTTTAAATCAGGTTGTTGTGATGATGTAAACAAGTCTGATGTTAAATTTCCATTCTTCATAACATCTAGTCAGTCATGGGCTGATAATAGCAATGAGCAAATGAGATGTGTGCTCCTATAGCACTTCTTTGCTTTTCTTACTTTTTCATACTCTTTCTCTTAGACTTGTGTATGCATCATTGTGTTTGGGTATGTTGGAATGTAAAATGTGAGCACTACTTATTTAGTTTACAAAACTAGCATTACAGGTCTCTAGTTAAATTTAAGAATTCGAAACATTAACATATGTATGCAAAATAAATATTTTTATAATGCATCTAACCGTATGTTGCATTATTATTATGTGGAAAGATGAAAAAAAGCTCTTCAACACCATGTCCAAAGAAGAAGCCAGGCTTTTGAAGCATGTTAGTTAGTTGCAGAGTGCATTCACACAAACCACCAAACTTGTATTACTGTAAGCCATCAGTGGATGTGGAAGAAGATGTAAAATCACACAGAAGACATAGTGAGAACATAAAGACTCTCCCAAAGGAGTTCACTCATTGATACAGTGGGACCATACTAATAAGCATTGTTTTGATTAAAGACATAGCAAACACCTTACCTCAAAATATAGTTTAGCATTTCAGATAATCCTTATATATAATTTAATACTATCCATATGTATGGTGTTCGCGTCAATACCCCGTATGTATGGTGTTCGCATCAATACCTCAACTCAATACAAGTTAAAACCATGCAATGGGACTCTTCCTCTGTAGTTAGAACATAATGTGGCAAAAGCAGACACAGCATTGCATGATTAGTTAAGAATGTTGGAATGCTTCAGTGACGCCGCTGGATGGCCAAGTATTGTAAGTCGGTGTTGGTTTAAGCAGATAACAGTAAGTTCGGTTGCTTTTTGGAACGTTGGTTTGGTGGGCTGTACTTTCCAGGACTAACATCATCGACTAACTTAAACCCTTCAACAGCTTGTACTGTAAGTAATTTAGAATGCATCGCCATTTGCTTGGTACGTCAAAATCTATCTTTGGACAGTTTGGTTTTGGTATCCATCCTTCTGACATCTATAGGCAGACTGAGTAATGACGGCTGGGTATTAACAACGATCATTGTTTAAATTTTAGCCGATCTCAGATCTAAAATGACCACGCCAACATAATTATTACTCCGACTCTGATTAGAGTCGTAAAATACGGTTTGTTTTGAAAATTTGTTTGCCGGAAAAAATCAAATGAGGTGCACCAAAAGAGCTGAGTTCACGTCTCGCAGTCCCGTGTAAACAGGAAGCTCTTCATTACATCGGCCGAAAAGGTCTATTTTAAGCAAAAATTACTGGCATGATAACAAAATCATTTCAAGGACTTAAAAAACAAATACTTCTTTGCAGAGAAAGTATGGATTTCACAAACATAGAATTTATAGCCCGATTTGATCAGGCTCCCAGTCGCTAGTCCTTATTATAAGAGAGCTCATGAGGATTTTGTTTTCAGAATATATCTGAATGGGACACAAAAAGGAGCAGCGCAACCAGGTGGAACTTTCACTGCTGTGACATGGACAGAGAATATTTTGAGACAGCTAGAACCACCATATGTATACCCAATAAATTAAAATCGGGCATATTTCATTATTTTAGCAATTTATACAAAACATAATTCAAGGAAGCAAAAAGAAAAAAGGCTTGCTTCACTAGAACTGATATATTTTACCATGTTCCTTCAGCCACAGTAAAATTTTTGGTACAGTAGCTTTTACTGGGTCACTTTCTGTTCCAATTTATCCACAATAAATGGGGATACCAGAATTTCCCAAAATTTTTGTCTACTCTCTGTCGAAATCTTGGATTACCATTCATCTTTCATTCTAAACTCTTAACTCTAAGTTATATCTTGATGGTGCTTAATACGAGGTGTGATCAAAAAATACTATGAATGTTTTAAAAAAGAAACGTTTATTGCAGTAAAAGATTTACAACTACTAGTCACCCTCAAAATACTCTCTTCCACTCTGAATACACTTATGCCAATGCTCCTGCCACTTTGAGAAGCAGTTCTGGAACTTTTCTTTTGAGAGTGTCTTTAGTTGGGCTGTCGTGGCTGCCTGGATGTCCTCAATGGATTGAAATCATTTGCCTTTCATGGTCATTGTCAACTAAGGACAGTCGAATTCGAAAGTGCCAGATCTAGCGAATAAGGTGGATGTAGAAACAGCGCAATGTTTTTATTCAACAGAAATTATCGTACTAGAAGGGATGTGTGACAAGGAGTGTTATCAATGAAGAATGAAACCATTTTAACATTTTCCATTGTTTTTGATGTTGAAGGGCGCCCTGATCTTTTCTCATCTTCAACCGATTTAGATCCATTACAAAATTGATCAAACCACTTGTAAACAGTCTTAATTGTCAGAGCAGTGTCACCATAAACCGATTTTAACATCTAATGGGTTTCCGGTGCTTTTTGCAATTTGAAACAAAATTTCATGTTAATGCGTTGCTCGATATCCAATATTAATGGCAAACTTAAAAAACACACTTGAACTCAACAGTGGCTCACAAATGAATGACAGTATCAAACAAGTTGAAACTTGTCAAAAACTAGGCTGTAGGATATACATGTCAGAACCTGTATTGAATTGTTTTGCGTTGCTGTTGGATAGTGCTCTGCATCAACATTCACCATACTTTTTTGATCACACCTCGTATACAGCAATTTTCAGAAAAAATATTTGATCTTTAGATTAGGTGGAAATACTCTCAGTTAAATGTTAAAAAACGGATAGTGAATTCATTCATCTTATCTGCAGCCAGCCAATCAGAATATCTAATAATTACAGCTTGCAAAACCCCCAGGTAGAAGTTTATAATAAATGTGTCTTGTCTGAAGAGCGACATAGGTGGGAGGAAGAAGAATGGACGAAGATGTCAGGAGAAGAGAAAAGAGCGATATCAAAAGAGGGCGCTGGCTGTTTCCATCTGATCATCAGAAAAGCATCTCATGAACGAGTGCTAGATCACAAGCCGCCTGTGACATTTATCCTTGTCATCTTTACTTTTTCGTAAGCTTTTTCTAAAGAATATATTGTAGCGACCCGTGGAGGAGTCTTTTAAGATTTCGAGCCGAACTCTGCCGTGCACCTCTCCGAAGCTGTCGGCTAGCGGCTTGCCAGCGTCATGCACGCAACTGCACCCAGCTCTTTAAGAAAGAGAACACTCGTGCCCCATACACCGCACGACTCCGAGTGTCTCGGTAGTTTGCTTAGATAACATCTTAGCAAATAAACAGCTCTGTCCTGTTGTATCTTTTTATTACAGAAGATAGTCAGAAACAAAAGCTCAACATTATTGCGCGGCCATTGCCAAGGTCAAGCACGAAGACACATTTCAATAAATTGGTACTTTTTACAAAATAAATAACCCCCGGACGGCGATAACCCAAACCCACCCAACCAATTAAATACAAACACACCATTATTTACAACACAAATGACAATACGTAAATTCCGACATACAATAAGCTTTTTATAAATTACCCATAATTTCCCCAAACTATTTACATAAATTACCCATGAGGCGTCACTCCAGCGCTTGCTGCCGGGTTGTTACACAGCCCCCTCCTAAGAGGGTTAGTGTCCCCACAACCCTACTCATCACAGATAAAATCACGTAAATGTCCTGGCCGTCGACGGACACGCTTTGTCCTGCCGGAGGTGCCATCACTGGTGTCGGGCTCAGTCCTGTCACTGTCTGACTCGGTGCCGGGGGTGGAGGTTGGAGAACCGCTTATATTTTCGAGTTGTTGTTGCTCTGGGGCCAGTGGGTGGTATGGTGCTAAACGGTCCTTGTGCAGCACCACCCGTCTGCCTCGTCCAGGCATTCGGACTCGGAAAACTACCTCCGATATTTTGTCCAATATTTCTCCCGGTCCTTGCCAATGGTGGGCTAGTTTTGGGGACAATCCCCGTTTCCGTTGCGGGCAAAATACCCACACTTTGTCCCTGGCTTCAGCGTCGGGCCATGAGCCCGAGTCATAAGCCCGTTTTGGCGTGCTCCAGCTCCCTCCAGGGCCTCCCTGGCCAGTCGATGAACGGTGTCCAGCCGCTCTTTTAGCCGTCTAAAATAATCCATTTCGGGCCCACCAATAATCTCAGGCTCAGGGGGTGAGCCAAACACTAAATCCACCGGCGTGCGAAGTTCCCTTCCAAACATCAGCCCCGCTGGCGTGCATTGGCTCGACTCCTGCACTGCTGTCCGATATGCCCATAGGACCAAAGGCAGATGTTGGTCCCAGTCCGCTGGTGTTGACTGGTCAGAATTGCCAGTTGAGTGGCCAGGGTGCGATTAAATCGCCGACCAATCCATCACTTTGTGGGTGAAGGGGTGGTCCGGTCTTTTCACCCCAGTCGCTGACACACCTCTCTGAACAAACGGCTCTCAAAGTTCCGCCCTGATCGCTGTGGAGCTCGTCCGAACTCCAAATCGAGTGAACATTTCATCCACGAGTTTTGGGCAGCTGTGGGGCACTCTGATCCGAACTGCATACGCCTCTGGCCATTTGGTAAAGTAGTCCATTGCTACCAAAGCGTAGCGATTTCCGGCTTCCGTTACAGGAAAAGGACCCAGTATGTCCACGCCAATTCTCTCCATGGGTGCCCGACCAGGTATCGTTGCAATGGCGCGTGAGAACGTTGACCAGGTCCTTTTTGTGCAGTGCAGACGTCACAGCAGTGGCCGTGTAGCTCTGCGTCTTGCCCACACCCGGCCAATAAAACCGCTGCCGTAGTCGGCGCACTGTCTTAGCGTTCCGTAATGTCCGGATCCAGCCGCTCCGTGGACCCATCGGAGGACCTCGGCGCAAAGCCTGGGGAACCAGTAGTTGTAGCCGGTCAATTCCTCCCGGTGCGTGCCACCGCCTGTAGATTACGCCATCGTGCAACTCCAAGTTGCCCAACTGAGAGTGGAGTATTTTGAGTTCAGGCCCCTGTGACGACACGGTTTGCCAGTCGGGGCGTTCTTGTGTCTCCAACCAGCCCTTTACCTTTTCTAGTGCTTGATCGTTCGCCTGTAACTGCCTCAATTGGTCAATAGTGTACGGCTCCCCTACTCCAACAGTGTCATCTATCCTTGCGGATGCGGACGATGGCCCCAGCCCCTTTCTTCCCGTCGGCAATATCGACATTCATTGCTGAGGCATGGACGCCTGGAGAGGGCATCAGCGTTGGCATGCTGCCGTCCCGGTCGGTGCTGTATCTCAAAGTCATATTCTTGTAGAATCTCCATCCACCTTGCCACCTGGCCCTCTGGTTGCCTGAAATTCAACATCCAGGTGAGGCTAGCATGGTCAGTCCGCAGTGTGAACCTAGTGCCCAATAGGTAGGGCCGAAAGTGCCGCCGCTAGGATCACTGCCAACAGTTCCCGCCGAGTGACACAGTAATTCCTCTCCGTCGACTGAGGCTGCAGCTGTAATAAGCTATCACTCTTTCTCCAGCCTCCCCCTTCTGTGAGAGCACGGCCCCAATCCCCACATTGCTAGCGTCAGTGTCCACCACAAAAGGTTGGTTGGGGTCAGGGTACGCCAGGACGCGCGCTGACGAGGGCAGCCTTTAACTGTTGGAAGGCGGCTGTGCAATCCTCCGTCCACCCAAACTGTTGGCCCTTACTCGTTAGTCGGTGCAAAGGGCTGGCAATGGTCGCAAAGTTTTTTACGAATCTTCGGTAGTAGGAGGCTAAACCCAAAAAGCTCCGCAGTTCAGTGATATTGGCTGGTGGGGCCAGTTGCTCACGGCAGTCACCTTCGCGGGTCTGTAGCCACCCCACTCGCTGATTACGTGCCCTAGAAACTGAGTCTGTCGGGCGAGAAGATTGCATTTCTCAGGGTTTAACCGCAACCCGGCGCTACTGAATGGCGGTCAGGACCTCCCTTAAATTGTGCACCGCCTGGTCAAAGTCTCTGGCATGAATCAGCAGGTCATCTAAATAGACCACACAACGGGTTCGGGGAATGTCTTTAGGCCCCGCTCCATTAGTCTTTCAAGCGTGGCCGGCGCATTACAAAGTCCAAACGGCATTACCTTAAACTGCCACAGCCCTTGTCCGATGGTGAATGCAGTTTTGGGTCGGTCCTCTGCTGCCAGTTCTACCTGCCAATATCCACTGCGCAAGTCCAAAGTGCTGAACCAACGGGATCCAGCCACATAGTCCAATGCATCATCGATGCGAGGCAATGGGTAAGAGTCTTTTCGAGTGACTGCATTTAATTTACGAAAGTCCACACAAGGCGCCAACCCCGTTTTCTTCCGCACCATGACCATGGGTGCGGCCCAGGACTGTCAGAAGGCTCAATGATGTCGTTGGTTACCATCTCGCGAATCAATTCTTCGCAGCTTGGCGTTTTGCAAGAGGCAATCTGTGGGGCGCAACCGAATGGGGCGGCGTGGCCAGTGTCAATGTGGTGTTTGACTAACGAGGTTCTGGTGCAGTCCTCTTCTCGAGCCGCAAAATGTCCACAAAGTCGTTCAATACTTTCTGGAGTTGCTCCTGCTGTGGCGTGCTCAGCTGTTCACCACTTCGATGGCCCAATTCTTCCACAGCAGCAACCGTCTCAGTGGATGGGTGGTCGTGTGAGGAAAACCGTTGGGGAGCACTGGTCTGAGCTGCAATACTCTCCTGGGGGTCTTCTTCAGTCCCTGCATCTTCCGAACAACGGTCGGGAGCCGGTGAGCCGTGGTGTCCAGGCAAATCCAAGCTAACAGCCCTTCCAGGATGATTCCAGCCCGATTGGGCGACACAGTCTCATTACCTACGCGAGGATGGCCCTGGACACATCAACACATGCTCCCCAGTGGGCCAGCAAGTCTAACCCAATTATGCATTTGTCTTTAATGTCCATGAGCCAGAATTCGTGGCTGGTCTGGCTCGTCCCTACTACTACAGTCAATAGTTTCTTTCCGGGCATTTTGTCCGTTCACCCGTAACCGTGCGCAGTTCGATGTTAGAAGGAGTCCAGTCTTTTGGAAGAGGACCAGCTGTTTGGGCAACACTCCTCTCTGTAATAGACAAATAGTGGACCCCGTGTCCACTAAGGCACTGCATGGCCGTCCGTCTATAATGCAGTCTAGGTACAGTCCACCTGAAAACCCACAGCCCCACTTTAGGGCAGTCATTGCGGAGGGATGATGATGGCTGGGCGACTGACCTCCACACCCTCAGGTTGGTCCCTTTCTACCACTCGCTCAACTGCTCGTTAGCGGCTTGGGCGTGATGATTGGCGTGCGGAGACCCAAGCTGTAGTACCTCTTCAGCCCGTTCAGCCTCCCGTAGTGCCTCACTCAAATGTCTGGGCGACAGCAGACAGGCGTGCTGACGGAGACGCTCTGGTGTAAGGCCCGCGGAAAGCATGAACACTGAGTTCTTCCCTTGCTGCTGTCGAGAAAGTAGGGTAACCTTTCCGTACATAGACCCTGATGTCAGCTGCAAATGCTCCCACACTCTCACCTTCACGCCGATGTCGGTTTGTCAGCTCCTCCCTGTTGTGTTCCGCTGAGGTTCTCTGTCCAAAACGACGGGTGAGAGCATCGGTGAGGGCCTGAAGATCACGACACTCCTCAGGCGGCAGGTCGATGAGTACCTGAAGTGCGGGACCCTCCAAGGCAAGGGCCAAGTGTGTTGCAGCTTCCTCGCAGCTCCAACCATTGTGAAGAGCAGCCAGATCCACTTGTGCAAGGTATGGCTCTAGGGGCGTCAACCCGCTGTATCGTGGCAGCTTAGCGGGTGACCGTGTGGGGAGGACCGGCCGACTGGTGATTTGGGGTGTCGTTGCGGCAGCTACAGGTTCATTCCGGCCGTGCCTAGAAGATCGCAACACTGTCCGGGGAATACTGGCACCCTCAGGCCAGTTTGTCCTTTTTCTCCGTGCAGTTCTGCTGATCAGGCGCTCCAACATAACGCTATTTTCGAGATGGCACGCTCTATTTCTTCAAGACTCTGTTCCATGACGGCGTCTTCTTAACAGCCTGGTCTCCCACTTCTGACACCAATGTAGCGACCCGTGGAGGAGTCTTTTAAGATTTCGAGCCGAACTCTGCCGTGCACCTCTCGAAGCTGTCGGCTAGCGGCTTGCCAGCGTCATGCACGCAACTGCACCCAGCTCTTTAAGAAAGAGAACACTCGTGCCCCATACACCGCACGACTCCGAGTGTCTCGGTAGTTTGCTTAGATAACATCTTAGCAAATAAACAGCTCTGTCCTGTTGTATCTTTTATTACAGAAGATAGTCAGAAACAAAAGCTCAACATTATTGCGCGGCCATTGCCAAGGTCAAGCACGAAGACACATTTCAATAAATTGGTACTTTTTACAAAATAAATAACCCCCGGACGGCGATAACCCAAACCCACCCAACCAATTAAATACAAACACACCATTATTTACAACACAAATGACAATACGTAAATTCCGACATACAATAAGCTTTTTATAAATTACCCATAATTTCCCCGCAAACTATTTACATAAATTACCCATGAGGCGTCACTCCGCCAGCGCTTGCTGCCGGGTTGTTACAATATATATCCAGACTTTACTATCAGTCATATTTTCTATTAATGGTATTTTTATTCCTGTAATAAATACTATGCTGCTTTTAACTTTCTATGTTTTGTCTTAATATCTAGAGTGATTGAAGTAATAAGGTACATTTCTTTGAGCACCTGGTGCAGTCGGAGATTTGCCATTAACAGAAATCTGTGCGTACTCCAACTTCCACGTTCTTTCGCCACATAAATCCCGGTCAGCGTGAAAAGTAACGCTCGTGCATGCGCTTTATGTAATGCTCCAACTCCTCCCAGAATTACGCCTCTTTGAATATGCAAATCAATATAAATTGCCCTTAAGCTCAGCCTTCTGTGAAAAGACAATGGGAAGAGCATGGGGGAAAATATAAGAATTTCAGCGAATACCAAGTGGAGGCAAAGGAAAAACATACTATTTGTTTAATTAAACCGTGGTATAATCAACAAAAGGAAGTTGAAATGTCAACTTCAGTCTCGAAATTTCCACTTTAATCATGTAGTTTATTTTGTCATTAAAGTAGAACATCATAAACGTCATCTTAAAATCGTTTAATTAACCAGTTTCTCAAATCACATCGTAATTAAAGTAGCACGTTAAATGCTTTGTTTTGTATGTGATCTTCTATGTGTGTGAATCACTACTTGCTTCTTAAACCGGCTCTCTTCCTCTGACTGGACACAGAATCCATTACATTCGTGATGTTACAGCTCTCTGAATAACTAAAATACTGAGATGTATACGTGATATCATTTTCATGATGGTAGGAGTTAAAGCACATTATTAAACAAGGGTTTCACGGTGCAGTGATTGTGCACGACCTTCGATGAAATTATTTATTGCAGCAGTACTCATGGGCGGTTCTAGGCTTGTGGTGGCCCTGGGCAGAGAAAGAATCGGTGGCTCCTTCGCCCGCCCATGTCAATATGGTATCTTATGCACGGCGGTTATTTTCTCTTTCTGTTTTATATTCAATATATATTGGCATGGCCGCCCCTGCAGTCCTTGCTTTTCTTTCTCCAAGTAACCGATCGCCACACAATCAGCTCTGTAATAGATGTTAAGCCATCTGTAAGCTTAGAGCGCCGATTCTTCAAAACGTTTAAGGAACATTGAAATATCTTCGTTGTACATGTTTATTATTATTATTTATTTATATTATTTATTATTCTATCCTTCACGCCAGTCCCAGTGAAGAATATAGATTATTTAAATAGAGTTAAAGTTTTACCTGTATAATATAATAAATATATTTTGCTGCATTTCATCTTAAAAATGATATCGTCATCATATGTAAATACGCGCTTTATAAAGTGGCTCAGGTTGTGCAATATTATAACTGTAGTGCAAGTTTACAGTGAGGTAATTGTACTTATAAGTACAAACAGTTCTACAAGGAGCAATGATTGGGAGCGTTAATAGTTCTTGGGATGAAACTGTTTCTGAACCGCGAGGTCCATACAGGAAAGGCTTTAAAATGTATTGCCGTGGCTTTGGTAGTGTGTGCTTGATGCTGTATACCGATAATTCTCTTTCTCTCTCAGCTGCTGCTGTGATTCACACTCAGATACAGTTATATAAATAGCAGTTAGTTCCAGTGTATTTATAAAGCCGCATCAGGAAAATAATGAGTAACCACACAGGAACAGTAGCACTGCTTTGACCCTGGGTGCCGCCAGTCTGCAAAACCGAGCGGAGAACTTGCGTACGACAAGGTATGAGGTACCGTGGAAAAGTGTGTGGCTTTACGCCAAGTGTAGGTTTTATACATCGCGATTTGAAAAAATTCTTACGCAACATTTCTGTGCGTACGCACCGTTTATACATAAGGGCCCCTGGTGATTAACAAGTTGTGTGTTTGCCATTCTGTTGAGTTTCTGTGTGTATGTGTATATTTATGTATGTGTGTGTTACTCTTAAGGTGCAACTGTCGATCAACCCGGTAACAAATCTGATGAATACACTTAACCCTAAAAATTTAGTAGAGGGAAATACCATGATAATACAGAATATTAGAATATTACGGGAATCTAGACGAGAACAGGCCAGTTCTATCCACTTAATTCTTCTAAAAAACATCAAGTCGAGTTTTGAAACTCCCTAAATTCCTACTGTCTATCACACTACATGGTAGTGTCTATGGTTCTCTGTGTAATTTAAAACTTCCTAATGTTTGTGTGAAATTTACCCTTAACTAGTGTCCCCTTGTTCTTGATAAACTAATTCCCTTCATAATTTTAAATACTTCAGTCATGTCATCTCTTAACCTTCTTTTGCTTAACTGAAAAGGCACAGTGCTTTTGATCTTTCTTCATAATTCATACTCCATTTGATGGAACCCTTCAATGAGCCTATTCACTCTTCTCTTGACCTTTTTTATCACTTCTATGTCCTTTTTGTAGCTTGGAGACCAAAACTGTACACAGTACTGTAAATGAGACCTCTGTACCCTCACCAGTGCACTATAAAGCTTGAGCATAACCTCCTTGGACTTGTACTCTGCACATCATGCTATATAAACTAACATTCTGTTAGCTTTCTTAATGGCTTCTGAAGAGCTTCTGGAAGTTGATAACGCAGAGTCAACTACGACTCCTAAACCCTTCTCATAAGGTGTACTCTAAATTTTCAGGCCTCTCATTGTTTATTCAAACTTAACATTTTTACTTCCTATGTACTGTAAGTTTGAAACACTCGGGTGGATTATACTCTTCCCCATCCATCCTACAGCCCAGAACATGCTAGTTCAAATTTACCTCTTTGAAATTCTCAAAGATGCTACAGTATCTGTGAGAAATGTTTTGAGTGCAAGTAAAGGATTCAGACTGTAACAAAAAGGATATGCATGCTGATGATTCTCACTGTTACAAAGCTTTTGAAGTTTATAAAGTTGGTCTAGAATAATGTGTAGTGTAATAAACAAGTTTTCTATACTTCAGTGGTTAATAATTATTTATCTGTTCTAGTTCCAGTAACTATACGTTTTCTAACTAATATAGTTAGAATTGAGCATTTGAGCATAGAACTGAGCATTTTCAAACAAATCTTCTATACTAATAAAAGGCAAAGCCCTCACTCACTCACTCACTCACTCACTCACTCACTCACTCACTCACTGACTCATCACTAATTCTCCAACTTCCCGTGTGGGTGGAAGGCTGAAATTTGGCAGGTTCATTCCTTACAGCTTCCTTACAAAAGTTGGGCAGGTTTTATATCGAAATTCTACGCGTAATGGTCATAACTGGAAGCTGTTTTTCTCCATTTACTGTAATGGAGCTGAGCTTGAACGCCGTGGGGGCGGAGTTTCGTGTGACATCATCACGCCTCCCACGTAATCACGCAGTACATAGAAAACCAGGAAGACCTCCAAAAAGCGCTGAAGAAAACATGCATTATATAATTTAGAAGGCAGCGAAACAATAAGAAGCGAGCGAGTGACATATACAACCATATTTATGAGTTCTGCTACTTCGGAAACAAAGCCGATGTAAACCTACACTTTAAATTAAGTTCATAGACAGGCTGCCGCTGGCGTTTGTAATTTAGTGCCTGCCCATATAAGGCCATCCGTCAGCGGCAATCCAATAGCAAACTCCCACTAAATATTCACGGGTGAAGGACTGTGCTTATGCAGAGGAAGATGAGATGGTCAGGGTGGTGTTTGGTACAAACTCAGCAAACTGCGAGAGAAAGTTTTAAGTGCCAGGACTAAGGTAACATTAAATACAGCCATGGACATAGCACGAGATGGCACCAGCACAGCTGGGAACCTTCGATGCATGTACACCGGCGGCTCACGTGAACTGGCGCAGTGCACAGATAAAAGCAACAGTTCCAAAGAGCTGAACAAAACCGAATTACACAATTGAAAAGGCAGCAAAAATATGAACGTCTTATACATACAAGCATATTCATAAATCCAGCTACTGCGGAAACAAAGCACACGGTGGAAAAAGTCAATGTCCCGCTAAAGGAAGACAGTGTAAAAAAACCCGTGCATGCAGTGTGTCAGGTCTCAGATAAAGAAGAAGACGAGCTGTTTATTGATGCAGTAAGAAACGAATCGATGAATGAAACCTGTCATCTTTACAACGATTGACAAACACGGAATGTAACTTGAACACAACACATCCTACAAATACGAACCTGATTGAAAGAAATAATGATAATCAAATCCTTGATGACAGCAACACTCAGTAACACTCACAAAACAAATACTGTATATTGACAGTCATGTTACGTTATTTTTAAAATGTTCCCTTTTCTTTTTCTAGCTTTTTAACACACTACTTCTCTGCGACACGGGTATATATATATATGTATATATATATATATCCCGATCTACATACTCGAATAATGGATACTTTATTCGCCATCAATGATTGTTTTGGTAAAGCCATACTCAGTGTATTCATTAGATGAGCGGTAAAAAGTAAGAGCGAGGGAGGATGACTTATTGAGGCATGCAGGCTGTAGTGTTGCGTCAACTCTATCTGAATTGCGCGATCACATTTAAAAAATATATATTTTCAAGTTCTATTTAGTCCATATGTGTCAAACTCAAGGGCCGGCGTGTAATTATATCCGGCCCGCGAGATCATTTTATATACTGTATTATTGTTATTAATGGCCGGGTATATGAAGCGCTGGTAACACAATAAACTACAGATCCCATAATGCAGCGCTTCAGCTGCCTTGCCGAACACTTACGCGTTAATCAAGTCTAGCTTATGATGCTGCAAGTTATTGCGAAGCTAGCTCACATGATGCTGAAGAGAAAAGTTGATTCTGAAAATAGAGCCTTTAAAAACCGATGGGAGGCTGAGTATATGTTTACTGAACCCGTGTGTCTCATTTGTGGAGCTAATGTGGCTGTAATTACAGAATTTAATCTAAGACGGCACTATGACACAAAACATCAGGGTAACCTGAAAGACCTGAATGCAATGCAGAAGATACAGAAAGCAGAAGAATTAAATAAGAATCTGACACTTCAGCGGACGTTTTACCCGTGCACAATCACAAAGTGATTTCAAGTAAAGCTGCTTTTATGGGAGACACAAATGCACCAGTGCAACTTGCCCCACTTTCCCTGTTGCCAAGTAATGTTGAACCAAGTCGTCACTACGGTGTTCCCAAAATCGCACTTTGCTGATAAACTGGCGCACTGAGTTTGCACGGCGCTTTGGTGACTTTGAAGAACAAAAAGTCCGTCTACATGCGGCTCGAACCTTGTGCATGTTTGGTAGCACATATCTGTGTGAGAAGCTCTTCTCAGTGATAAAGACTAACAAAACAGCACACAGGAGTCGCCTCACTGATGAGCACCTGCAATCCATCCTGAGAATCTCCACAACACAGAACCTCACACCAAACAGAAACGAACCTGTGGCCAAAAAAAGATGCCAGGCGTCCAGCTCTAAAATGACATATGAGCAAAGACAACTGAATGATTTGATTTGTTATTGCTGAAAGGAACACATTTTATTTATATTTCCAGGTTTTGTTATGCAGCATGTTCATATTTGAATTTGTATAATTTTGACAGGATATATTTTTATGGAGAGCAAAATCTTTTGGGATATTTAAAATCTAAGTTTATTTTTATATAAAATTACATAACAGTAAAGAAATTTGAATGTTTGTTCTTTTAACGTTTACTGTATTTCTAACTTGTATAATTTAGACAGGATATATTTTATGGAGAGCAAAATATTATAAGTTGTTTAAGGTTTGAGTTGATTTATTCAGAATAATATTCCTGTCTGTTTTACCATTCCTACCAAAGATATTTCTGTCGACTAAATAAAAATTCCTTCTATTTAAAATTTAAATAGAACTTGAACAAATATGATAGTTCATAATATCCACGCAGACTTGCACGTAAGAGCGGGAGTTGTCCGTTTTAACAAGCAGCGTATTGCACTGATACGAAATAGCTGTGTGTATATATATGTGTGTGTATGTGTGTATGTATATGTATATATGTAGATATATATGTATGTATATATGTGTGTGTGTGTATATATATGTGTATATGTATAGATATGTATATATATATGTTTGTGTGTGTGTGTAAATATATATGACAGCAATACTCATCACTCACAACAGTGACAAAACAATTACATTGACAATCATGTTACGTTATTTTCAAAATGTTTCCTTTTCTTTTTCATTGCTTCTTTAACACACTACTTCTCCGCTGCGAAGCGCGGATATTTTGCTAGTCAGTAATAAATTACTAGCAGTAAAATAAACTATTGTAGAATTATATTGGAAACTGTGATATTTGAAGATACAGTACACATAAATGGGTATAGGTAAATTCAATATTGCTGTTGAATATTACCACTCACCTAATATAATTATGACAGTGTTGGTTTGGAAAAGTGGTGGCAGGGTAAAAATTAATAGGAAACAGAAGGGCAAAATGGCACAAGTATGGACAGTTTATAGTTTAAAAATGTTGCCAACAGCTAAGGTGATAGAGGTACTCAGCAGTTAGTGGGCTGCCAATGTTAGTAGTGCAGGCCCATGGTTATTGTAATGCAGGTCAATAAACATTAGAGGACTTTTAATATCCTAGGTTAATTAAAAGAAGAGCCCATAACAGTGTTATATGTAAGCTACCATTAGAAATCTGATTGCTGTGGAAATAGTTATTCAGTGGGATTTGGCACAGACTGCTTGAAAGGGTATAGATTTTCCTCCAGTCTGTAAAGTGACAGCAAAACAACAACAACATTTATTTATATAGCACATTTTCATACAAATGATGTAGCTCAAAGTGCTTTACGGGATGAAGAAAGAGAAAAAAGACAAAATGTATATAAAAAATTAAATTAGGAAATAATAATTAACATAGCTGTTAACTGTTGTTTGTGCATATGTGCCGAACGTCAGTCTGGAGTACGCACCCTTTTTGGAGTACCTGAAGGGGGTGCTAGAGGGCATGCCTTCTGGGGACTCCCTCATACTGCTGGGAGACTTCAATGCTCATGTGGGCAATGACAGTGAGACCTGGAAGGGTGTGATTGGAAGGAATGCCCCCCCTGATCTGAACCCGAGCGGTGTTTTGTTATTGGACTTCTGTGCTCGACACGGATTATCCTTAACGAATACCATGTTCAAGCATAGGGGTGTTCATATATGCACTTGGGACCAGGACACCTTAGACCTCAGTTCGATGATCGACTTTGTGGTCGTGTCGTCGGACTTGCGACCACATGTCTTGGACACTTGGGTGAAGAGAGGGGCGGAGCTGTCAGCTGATCACCACCTGGGGGTGAGTTGGCTTCGATGGTGGGGGAGGATGCCGGTCAGGCCCGGTAGGCCTAAATGTGTTTTGTGTGGCTCTGCTGGGAACGTCTGGCAGAGTCCCCTGTTAGAAGTAGCTTCAACTCCCACCTCTGGCAGAACTTCGA
>NW_024382348.1:0-37116 GCF_016835505.1 Polypterus senegalus
ATAAAGTTTTGGTATTTTTCAAGTCAAAGTTATTTTACAATAATGGTGTATATTACGTGCCATGTGAATTGTGTTTTAAAGTAAAAAATGTTTAGAAATTAAATAATAAATACTGTACAACCTGTGTTTACAGTGAAAAAAGGGAGTCCAAAGAGATCATAAACCAAATGTAAAAACAAAAGCCTTACACTTACCAAATGCATCCATTCTGATTTCAGAAAACATAACTTTACATTGCTGAAGTATGTTACTCACAATGGAAAAGTATGGAAAGAATATATTTTGTCACAGATTTTTGGCATTATTTTTTCAAAGGTATGTATACACTATGCTTGTGTGTTCAAACATGACTGTCATGGATGGAGTTTTCATGTGAACAAGACAGGAAAACAATACAAAACTAGGCACATGCATCCTGCTTACCATGACATTGTCTTTCTACGAAAATACTTCGAAAACAACACACCTGGGATATGAGCATAAAATGAAAAAACCTTTATGCACTTTCCATTGATCCTCTTATGATAAATCATGAAAATTTGAGGTTAACTTGCCAGTTGTCTGAAGACTTTCCATAGTTTCCACCTACATAGTCTCATTTGCTTTCAAATTATCTCTATCTCTTTTTTGTCATCTTCAGTCTGTTGCAGTTTTCATTGGTTTGTTCTTGTTCACGCAGATATGGTCTCAGGGAGATCAATGGAGCAGCAAAATTGTTAAGCAGCACATACTGGTACTGGAGCAGGAGGGATCTTATACTAGGATACTGGAGGACATGAGCTAACTATAAAGAAAATATTAAAGTCACAGTGAATTCCAAGCACTAAAGTCTGACTTGAAGTGGATTTTAGCTTCTTCTAAAAGTAAAGGCAGTACCAAAATACGCAACAGAGCAGAGATGAGGTCAGAAATCTGCACAAATGTCAAAATATCAAAAAGAAGTCTAAGGTTCAGTTTGTTTTGTTTTCTAAATTAACTCATAAAGTTGATGCCATGCCACAATTTCAAATAAAGAGTGCATGATGAAGTCATACGGTCACATCAATTTAAGAGACTACCAGCAAATTTTGTCAGTATAAATAATGCAGGAATGTCATACAAAACTAGAACAACATAGTGGCCCTCAAGACAAACAAGCAACAAAACAGCACTGTAATGAGGTGACTATTAAACTGATACAATGTATCGAGAGGAGCATAAACTTTTAATAAATCTACAAAAAAAGCAAAATAGTAAGTGGGGACACTAAAACACAATTTAGCACAACACAGTTAAATGGGAAGGCTAAATGCATCCTCGCCTTCCTAATTGGACATATAACTGGTATAAATGGCAGCACAACACATTTTGGCAATTGTTAGCTAAACAATGCCTATTCTCCTGATGTCTACAGTTAGATTTCTCCATCTTTTCTCACAAACTCTTATGAGTTAGCAGTAGAATCCATCTTTACTGGCAGCTCAGCCTCCTTGTATACAGCAGTAGGTCAGCTCAAAATCAGAAAGTCACAGGCAGCACAGATCATTCTCAGCATCAAGCAGCCTTATGTTTAGTACATCCATAACATACACAGGATTGCTAAAGACACTTTTCTCTAATTCCTCCCTTTTGGCAAACCATATAGGACCATTCAGATTTACACCAGTAGTTTCAGAGATAGTTTCAATCCCCAGATCATAAGGTTATTAAACGACAGTCATAATAACAAATTCAGTATGTGTTTATGCATACTGTATATTTTGAATTCTATGAATGCTATTTTTGAGTGTGTCTTTTGTTGGTATTGCATTACTTTTCACTATTCTCTGATACCTACAAGTAAGAAATTTATTCACTGTGCACACATGACAATAAACATGAACCTGAAGACAATACTATCCCTATAACAACTGGAAACATTTAAAATAACAATTAATGTATTCATGATCTACAAGAAAATACAGCCCTGGGATGAAAGGTTGCTGTGGAGTGAGGATTGCTGAATGTCTTTGAAAATGGCAGACTCTACAAATACATATTGTCGACACGCGCACATTGGAGGCAGCTAAAGGGCCTACAATGGGATAATTCTATGCAAGACGTGGTGCAGGTGTACTAATTCTCCCTCTTTTCATTGTCAGATCAACCACGGAAATCTGGACTCGAGGATGTCACTTCTTGTTCTGTGTCCAATGACTTCACTTCGATCCCTGGCCGCATGACATCATTTCTGGTTCCTGCCCGTTGACATCACTTCCCCTACCCGACTTTAAAACTGCCATCTTTTCCTGTTATGATTGTTCTATTGTTGGACTGAAGTTTGTTGAGGCCTGTTCTATGGAACCAACTTTTCAATTTGGCAGCCTAATTCAAGTACATGGGCTGCCCCCAAACCTCTTCGTGTCTTTCCAATCTTTTCACTATATATATATACTAGTTTAGCCCGGCCAGCATACGATTGTAAGAATAGGAACGGGAAACGGTGAGAAGGAATTCAGTATAACAAGGCTTAGGAAACCACTGTCTCAGTATAACTAAAATAGCAAGGAGCAAAATCAATGCCATTGGTCAAGAGAGTACCTTCCTGTAGCAGGCTATGGAAAACATAGACATACTAGATATTAAGCCCTTAGCATAATAGAGCGCTAGAACAGATGTATAAACATTATTAGGAACAGTCTATATTAAATGGCAAGGGACCTTGACCTCATTCTGTTTAGTTTGCCTTAATTTTTTGTTAAAATATTTTTGCAAGAAGCCTAAAGTAAAATAATACTAAAATAAAATAGAAACTTATATGACAATACAGTAAGCATAATTAATACTGCCTTAGTGTAAAACTTTACAACAATCTGTAATAACAATATCTGAAGAAGATATTTAGGAAAATGTTTTTATTTTTACCTCAGGAAATTTTTCAATAAAATTTCATTATAGACAACATTTTTGTAAACACTCTGTCTGAGTTTGTCAACAGTTTGCCTTGTTCAGGACCATCTACAACGTGACAACAACATCTGTAAAACTTCTAACTCTTGATAATGCAACATATGTCGGCAAGTAAATGGCAACTTTTTCTAAGGTTTGCCCTTGAGCTTTAGTAATTTTATGGCAAAGGCTAATGTAACTGGAAATTGTCGCTCTTACAGTAAAGGGTAAATTAGTAGAGGATAGAGCAAATCAGTACAGGGAATATTCTGACGCTCATTTTGTTTTTACAATCGATCTATTTGCTCGTGATTTTTCTTTGTCTTTCAGCCTTTCTTTGTTGATGTTTAGTTGCTAAGCTGACCGTCTTCCAGGAGATGTTGCTTATATACGCATTTGAGTGTCTGTGTCTTTTGTCCTACTTGACGTGTCGTTTTTTTGGGTGGCATGTTGTTGTAGATGTCCGTAATATTTTCTCTTACAGTAATACTGGCTTGTATGTGGCTGTAATATGCGTCCCTGTATTGTGTGCCTGTAATTTTCTCTGACAGTAATACTGGCTTTGATGTCCGTAATATGACTTAATTTTATGTCACAACAGTGTGCAATCAGCAGAGTGTCCCCAGTAACTGATGTAATGTGTGGCAGCTGATAATGTGCCTGTGCCTCCCCAGCAAGTACTGTGAGTTCCCAGAAAGTATTTTAATCTGTGGTGGCATGCAGTTGATTTTTGTGTGTGCGCCCCCAGCACGGATTTTATGCCGTGCGGACTACCCAATCAGCACTCTCCCAGCAATGATGTCCTTTATTTGCTTATCATGCGTGGCTGTGGCTAGTATTAAAGTGTGCCAGCTTCCAGAGTGTGTCTTTATTTGCTTATCATGTGTGACCGCTGCTAGGACATTCACTGTGCCCAGCTTCCAGTGTAGTGCGTCCACGTGCCATGCTCATGGCGGGGACAGCCAATGCGCATTTCACCAGAAGACACGCACACACGGACACCTGGATGCACAGAGGGTTTTATTAGAGAAAAAAAAAATATAATATATATATATATATATATATATATATATATTACACACACATACAAGCATGCTGTTTCACAGGCTTTGTGTCCTGTCAAGACACTGATCCATCCATGGGAACATTCTTGTCTTAAAAACGTATGTGTTCGCTATATTTTAAGGCTTTATTATATATTTGGATTTGTCACTTTGAATATCCTTTTTAAAGTAAAAAAACAGGCACTGTATTTTTTTACTTAGAAAAAATGCTCGTTTAGAACACCATTTCCATGCCAAATTAATGTGACCATTATTGTGAAAAAATAATGTTGACTTGAAAAATACCTTTAAAGAGATTTCCCATCTGTGAACCCAGCCTTCTTTTCTCTCTGTATTTTCACTTTAAAATGTTGTGTGTTTTTCTTCTGTTAATCTTTCTTGTATTTTACCAAATAAAACACCATCACATAACTAACTTTTACATTCAAGGGTCTCTACTGTGTGAGAAAATTCAGAGTGGATAGAAACAAGCCTTGCCATTTTCAGTACCAGTGGGAAATATACCTTGGAGCCATAGCAGTTGAAAATTTTTTTATCAATAATAATAATTAAGTTTCTCAAATTGTATTTCTGTGCTTTACAACTACTTTTTATGATAATACAGTAGAAGTCGGTGATATGTTTCTTATTCACTCCGCTCCCAGTATTTTGATTAGTGTCCAATGCACTGTTTTATTTCCTTTGTTTAAGTTAGACAGTTGGATGCTGTAAGGATTCAATTACTTGAGGCTATTGGTGAATTATGCGGTTATAAATTGCAAATGTCTTTTATGGTCAAGTTGCAAAGAAAAAAAATGACACACCACTATATTTTCAAGACACATTTCATTCTCACAAAGTCACACTGGAACCATAAACCTACTAGAGCTGAAAAGTGTTTTTAATGTAAAATCAGCAGGAGAAAAGGAAACAATGACTTGAATTAGGATTACCGTAAATTTTAAATTTTGCATTACAACATTAAGTGCAGTCTGTATAGTAAGTGTGGATACCAATGACATTTCAAAGACTACAAAATTCTCATATTTGTAACAGACTAAATTGCCTGTTTTGTCATTTTAGCTATAGATCTCAAGAGGTACACCTTGCTGTGTTGTACTTAGTTTTACAACAACACTATTGTTCAAGGACATTGCTCATGGAGGGCAGGAAGGCATTTTACAAGATCCAAGACTTGAGGTCATATGTCTCATGACATTTTACATTTTCATATCGGACGAGGCCACGGTCTGCTCTTTGCAATGAGCAATTAAAAGATGCACTTTAATGTTGTACAAATAATTGTTTTTTATTTTCTTTTATTTATACCATCGCTTTTTTTAGAAAATGAAATATTTATTACTATTGAAAATGTCATACAATATGTTTCATATTAAAACTTAAGAGCTAAAAAATAATTTGAATGTAATTTGTCTAAAGTTTATATTAGCGCTCTTGTATATAATTGCAATAACTGCATATTTATTTGTTTTGTGTGTGAACATTTCAAAATATTGAAAATTAGTTTAATTTTCTTTCTTGCTTTCTTATTCTTATAATACTAAAAGTATCAAAGGAAATCATTATTAGGAATTAATATACAGGAAGACTGAAGCCCTTCAAACATACTACAAAAGTAAGTGACACTTTGCAGCACTGCCACATCGTGCATTCATTTTTTTTCTGTTACCTCTGCTGTGACTCATTGTACTGATGCTGTTTGATAAATTGTCTAGGAAATTTAGGATGATGCGGCTGCACCTAACAAAGTTTCTTTGGTGTGATTGTTCCCGGGGCAGATGTTAGAGGTTAATATGGACACTGGTTTTGGCCTTAATTTTGACAGCCACAATGAAGAACGAATGAGAGACAGAGAGAGAGTGAGAGACAGAAAGAAGAGACAACCATATCTACTGATATTTAAAAAAAAGTAGCAGTAGATGTATTAAGTGGCAGCTCAACTAGCCGACAAAAGACTGGTGATCACCAGCCAAGAGGCTTACAATGAGAACGATGGCCACCTCAAGCAGTTTGTCTAGTGAGCAGCTGAGGACCTGGAAAAGGAACATTCTGAGCAGTAGGAATGGGACCTCCCAACAATAGACCAAAAGAAAGAGAATGGATCAGTTTTATATGTTGGAGATGGTGTAACTTTTTAACTGGACTTTTGAAACTGGATCATAATCTGTAAATTGCGTATAAATGATCAAAGTAGCAGGATTTATAATAATTTCTGTTGGTGTAGATAGTTGGTGATTTGAGAGGCTTATTGAATGTTCATTGTATGGTATGTTATATGTGTGGAGGATGGCCAGCTGCTCAACCCAGCCAGGACGCCTAAAAAGGAGAAACATGGGGGAAAGCAGCTACTGAGGGACACTGCCTCCCCCAGGACACCAGATGGTGATGTCCCAAAGGCATAGTGGTACCCCAGATTCCTTTCGGGCTGCTGGGTCATCGCGGTGCCGCTAGAGGATGCTGCAGGGAGACCCGGTGAGTCTTTAATTTCCATATAGCCTGGAAGTAATCCCAAGTCACGGGACGGAACCACAGAAGTACTTCCAGGATAAAGAAAATACAATTCTTCATCTTATCGGAAGTGCTGATGAGTCACATGGATGGAAGGACAGAAGCACTTCCGGGTCAAGGACCACATAGAGGACTGATGGAGACCCAGCAAGCGAGCTGGAGTTGGGAGGTAGTGGACAGAGCTTTCTGGGAGAAGTGAGGAGAGATTTGTTTTGATTATTGTGCATATTATTGGTGTATTGCCTGTAAATGGTGCAGAGATGCTTTTGGCATCTACAAACTAGAAGAAAAGAATTAAAAACCTTCTTGATGATTTTACCATGCATTCAGTGTGTCTGTCTTTGGGTTGAAATAGGCAACAGCGACTTACGTCTTGGATATGTTTCTTATTCAAGTGTTTAAACTTTCATCAGCTTCCATGTTTTCTTGCTGAGGATTATCAAGGAGTTTCTTGTTAAAGGTGAGTAAAGGAAGAACAAAAGACTGTTAGCCTTCTTGTCAGACTGTTACCTCATCCTATTTAGGTGCAGGTCACCCATCATACAGCTTGATGTCTCACGATTCTATCAAGATATACCTACTGATATTAGAACATGACCTGAGATGGATGTATAATTTCAATGATGGACACCTCTTTGTGAGACCTGCTTGTATGGCAAAATTTTCAACATATATCTGTACCAAGTTGCTGTAGGACAGAGTAATGGAGCTGGAAAGGAGCTTGACCTAGGACAGATGAAAACTGGGAACATCATTGTTGTCATGCTGTTGTTTATAATCAAAGATAATATAATGCAAAGGTTTATTTATAAGTGCTTTCACAAATCACAAGTATGAAACCTTTCAAGAGTATGCATAATATCAAATTACAAAATGATCATAACGCTAAGCTGTTTATAGGTTTCAATGCTGATCTGGTATCCAACGATCCATTATCTACAGTATACAGTATTTCCTTTAGGCTACATTCTTGTTCAGTTGGCAGTGGAACTCATTTTTGGTTTTTCACACAGCTCTATTTTCATGGCTTCTTTAAAAAGTAGACAATGTTCTTTCCAGATGCACATTGCAAATGGCCAAAAAGCTAGTTTGAATACTTAATGGACACACATTGTGGGCCTGCAGGGCAACACACCAGCTGCCTAAACCCCCATAGACAAACACCAGGCACGGGTTTCCCAAAAACACAGCACATGCTTATTTCAGTGGGACATGCTTCCTATGGTTCCCCACAGCAGTACAGTTCAAAGTACAGGACAAAAAAACTTTTCCTTTTCCTTCTTCTTTTCTCTTTTTTATTCGCTTCACCCCTGCTCGGGGCAAGCTTTGCCACCTTCCTCCCAGTTTTTGGCCCCCAAGTAGTGATAGATGGCTCCTTTGCCTCCCACCCAGGAGCACTCCAGTTGGCACATTAGCATGTTCCAGAAGTACTCCCAGGTGTGGCGAAGCCTGACGTAGTAGGGCTCTGCAGCCTCCCGCAGCTCCTCCTGGCAGCACTCATGGAACCAACCAGGGCTGCAGAGAACTCCAATTTCTGGGTGCCCGGCAGGAATCTGTGGTACCAGCAAACCCAAGGGGCTGCCTCTAGTGTTCCGGGAGTAATGCATTGAAAACACTGTTCCCCTGGTCCTTCTGTCCAATTTGGCATCCTGGTTGGGCAGGGCCCCTGGCCATCGTGTCAACATCTATTAGGATACTCGATCAAACTGTCATTTTAAAATCTCCAAAAGGGCCCATATCGCACTCCATTTTATTATAGAAAGTTAGTTTTGCTGTAGTGAGGTTCAACAAGGGGCCTCTTTTAATTACATTCTTCAACCAAATGCAAATGTATTTACTGTAATTGTAATATCACGATGCTTTGAAAAATTATCCTTTAAATTTATTTCAGAAACTTGTGAATGTCAGTGTGAGACATGGAGTTCAAGATTCCTTTCACAGGATTGGCCTCATCACAAAGCATGCAAATGGAAAAACAAAAGTCCAAAGAATCTCTGTAACACTGGAAAGGAAAAAGGTATTGTTTCATTATAATAGCAATACAGATGAATTCCTAATTGCTCATTTATGAGTTGTTTAGTTGATAGGCTTATCGGATACTGTCCCAACACTACTATTGCTCAGATGATAGTCATAAACAATTAAATTTAAAATGTCAATTAAACTGCTGCAGTATGCTTTATAAATTTAGGTAATGTGTGCACTACATCTGTTTTAATAAAATTTAATGTAAGGGTCACCGTTTGAGGTTCCAGTTATTTCCACAATAATAACATTGATGGTCCATTATGATTTGTCATTCATTACCTTGTTGATACCACAGTTCCTACTCTTGAAATAAAGTGATGCATCTTAAAATATAGATATAGCAGCCCATATATTCCAAATAGTATGTTCCAAACAGACTGAAACGTATTTGACTGACTGCATGTAATAACATCAAGGATGGGTAGTGCCCTGATGAGGGTCTCTTCAACCGTCACTGGTATCACAAATGAAAAAGGCAACAGAAAGGGTAAATTGACAGGCTACACATCATGAAAAAGTGGCAAAGAGTCAGAAAGTCCGTAAAATGCAATTTGCAATCTAGCAATACATTTGTCTTTGCTAATATTCCCCAGAAAACTAAACAACTCCTCCAAGATTAATTCTTTAATAAATGTGTAGCAAACTGTGGTGGTGTGCAGGGAGTCATTTACAAAGAGCTTGTAAACCATTACAAAGACAAGTTCACAAATCACAGTGATCAATATGTTTTGTTCATATTACTTGTTTGCAAACCAACGAAAGAAAATCTAACAGCATATGAATTTATTTGTAGAGGCCTGTTATCTATGGAGTTAGTAAGTAAGTCAAATGCTTGTGAAAATAACTGTTGGGAGTTGCAAATGTATAATGATGCAATGAAAAAGTATTTTTCAGCAATAACAGTGTATATATGTGACAATTCAGTTTAATTATTTACTAATATTGTTTACATCTGCAATATTGCTTCATAAAACACTATCAGAGAGTGCAAATGTAAAATAGCATACAAAAAAAGACATGAATTCTTTTCACTAATATGCATATTATTGTACTTCCTTATTTCATTTGCAATGTCCTTGGACTATTTTTTGCAATGTTTCAATAAAAATGTTTATTGTATATTAGGTGGCTTGTTCTTATTTAATTCTAAACCCGCTCATAGGTTATCCATTTTGAAAAGTACTACATTAAAAATAAATTCAGCTCAACTTAAATAAAATATGCAATGCTATTAGCAGATGTCTACAGGTGACTTGTTATACAGATTGCACAGTTATTCATTTCCCTATATCAGCTTTACTCCATTTAAAATTACAAAAATTCCAGCATTTATTCTGACCACAACAGCCACTTTTTAAATATTTTGATATTAAGAAAAAACATTACCTTTAGAATACTTGCCACCTCATGCTCACCAGTTGATGCAATTAGCTTAGCTCCCTTATAACATAAGCAGGAAACTGCCTCCTGATCCCTGCAAAATATTAGTGCCTTACATTTAATATTCTGTGGAATTTATACATGATAGTTTGTGATTAGGATAAAATCAATAATATGCTTTTCCTTCTACTTCTAGTATCTATCAATGATAAAGTTTAAAATTATTTGATGAGTTTTGGTTTTTCATACAAGATTTTCTGGTTGTGCCTTCACCACAACTAAAAAATTAACACACATAGCGGAATGACTTAGCATTAACTGTTTTATTTCATAAATACTTTATGCACAGTATCCTTGTACCAAGGTAGAACCTAGCTTGGGAAAGAGGAAGGACCAGAAGAAAAAAACCTAGTCATAAGTAAAAGTAAAGGAAAGTCTAGAAAGTACCGTAATCCAAAACCAAAATGTGAAGCCAAAATCAGGGTCTGAGAAACCAAACCTAAGATCAAAAACCAGAAGACTGATAATTCAAACATTTGTTTGTTTTCCCAAATGAGGAAAAGACGTCAAGTGACAACCTTTGATGATGTTATGTCCAATACTTGACTAGTCCAAGGCAAACAGTAAAAAAAAATAGATTGAAAAGGAATAAAGTAATTTAATTACTTTAAATATAAACAAAAAACTGTTAAAAGGTTTGGTTCCATCACACCCCTTTAAATGTAAATATAAGCATGACAAAACATAGTGAAAAAACACAATAAAAAAATAACGGAGTCACTTTTGCAGGGGTTTTCCCATGGGGTTTGATAAATGTTTTTGAAACATGCAACTGAGAATTTGAGGTGGACAAGAAAAAGACGGGTCCCCCACAACACCCATGCAACAAGACAGGGTTTCAGCAGTTTTGCAAACAAGAAGGGGGAAAAAGTTACAGCATCCTGATGTACAAAGCTGAAAGAAACCTGCCCACATGGGCTCCAGGCTGTCATGGTTGGCAAAGGGGGTTCTATTAAACACTGATATGAAGAGGGGTTAATACTTATGGACCAATTATTTTTTTTTTTATTTTGGAATTCATTCATTTATATTGAAATGTTTTCAACTTTTTTCTGTGATCAATGTCAAAATGTAATTAAATCCACCGTGATTTATTTTTGTGTAACATCTATTTATTTCTCTGTATATACAGTATATATACAGTATACATAAAAGCCAAATACCAAGACTCACTTATAATGAAATCTCCCGAACCATGACTTGGGGCTTGAAATTTGGAATGTAGGTTACCCTTGGCCCATAGGGTGCTCGCTAAAAAACGGGTTTTTAAAAATTTCAAATCCAAGCGCAAATTTTTATAGGTTTTAGACCCATTTGTATGTCTGTCTGCTTTTCACAAAAAAAAATTAACGGGTTTAGATCGGGTTTTTTTTATAATTTGCTTGAACACCGCTAATTTTGTAACTTTCATCATGCTAAGTATCATAGGTTGTTTGGGGGTACCAATTTATTTCCAGAAATCCAAAAAAAGACTCATTGGGCCGCGGGCCCTCCCCACTCACGCCCGCCTTGAGGCTAACCTTAACTCCAAATTAGTTAGCTAACAAGAGAACTACTTTAAAGGATTTAAATCTTTTTTTCTATAATTTGCTTGAACATCCGTTGATTTTGTGACTTCTTTCATGTAAGAATCATATTTCACTTACAGAAGTGATATATTCACGCAAATGAGAGAGGCTGCAGGCCCAGGATTGTGGGAAGAGTGACGTCAGAGTAAGAGCTGGGCAGGGCCTTCCTCACTGTCCTGTTTCACTATACACAGGCAAAGCCCTGGGGATGGCTAGTTTTTATATATATATTATTATATATATATATATATATATATATATATATATATATATATATATACAATATTATATATATATATATGCAACTATATATACTATATATATATATATGAGAGATATTCAAAAAGTTTAACTTTTTTTAACTCTATTTATGAAGAATTTCAAAACAAACTACAACACTTTTTCTACAGTCACCTTCATTTATGCATCCAATTTTCCCAGCATTGTACCAACTTTTAAATGCCCAATTACTACTCCTCCCACCTTCACCGCCTAATGAAAATATAAAAGTGGAAACTTTTGAACGCCCTCGTAATATATATATATATATATATATATATATATATATATATATATATATATATATATATATATATTTAGTGACAAAGGTGCTATATCAGTGCTCAACCCAGCACAGACAGATGCAGCAGTCACACTGATAAAACAAATGTTTTTATTTTTCTTCGCCTGTGGAAACGCCTTCCGCTCCCACAGGCACAACACAGTCCCAATAAGCACAAGCCCACACAATTCTTCTTTTCTTTCCCTTTCTTCATCATTCCTTCGGCAAGCTTCATCTCCTCCTCCTGACTCTGGCTCCCAGAGTGGTGACTGCTGTCTCCTTTATAGCCCACCCAGAAGTACTCCAGGTGTTTAATGACCATTCGGCTGCACTTCTGGGTATGGCGGAGAGTGGCTGTTCACACAGTATTTGTGAACAGCAAGCTGAATATGCATCGCAAGCGTGGGAAAAGAAATCGATTTATGTGGTGCTTTTCTTTGCACTTGTTGCATATCAAGATGTATTTCAAATGCCTGAAATGGAATGTGCTGGTCAACAAAAACTTTACTGTATGGACAGAAAAATCATGAGTCAGTAGCGTTTCAGTATATTTTTCAGGTGCCTGCTTTTTGTTGACAGTAATTTACCTGCCACTTTGCACACAAAGTATACGAAGTATGGAGAAATTAATCATGAAAAAAATTCAACCTCGAGATTTTGATGAATCTTGACGTTTTAGACCTCCCAGAGTCCGAAAATACCTTTTATTTTTGGAACTATGTATGTATGTGTGTGTAAACACTGATAACTCAAAACGTAACCAAATAGATGGATCAAATTTCGAATGTGTTTGTTAAACCAAAATTGTAGATCTGTATTAACTTTTAGGCCAAATCCATCAAGTGGAAGTGGTACTTTACCAGAACACAATCTCGATTATTTTTTTATTTATGCAACTGCAGAGTCCGATTTACTTTTATAATAATTTTTCAATATATTATTAATTTGATTTGGATTTGTTGTCATTTGTGCCTGTCCATACTCTTATTACCTACATTTGCTCTGCTCATTAATGATTTACTGTTCTTATGGTGGGCTATTCAAGTCTCACTGCCCTACCCTTCAAACTACATGCTTGTTTTTCTTTGTTTTCCTCAATACAGCTAGATGGGGTCTGCACACCTGATTCAAGACCCTGTTCTCCTTAAGCCCCATGATTTTCATAGATCACACTGTCAGAACAAAGTAAAATCTATTTTCTGAGTTTTGATATCCTTTCAGTCCTGCAGGTAGCAATATTCTGTCTTAATTGTTTGTGCCTGAGATGGAATCAGAGATCAATATGGCTGTAGAAAATAACAAAGCCCAATATTTGAGATTTTTGAATGCAATATTGAAGGCATTCAAGTACATTATTGTTGAGCAGGATATGTTGTGTGCTGTAGACATTTGCAGTAAAAATCCTCACACCTTTAACATTCACCTAAATTTCATTACAAACTGGCCCATTCTGATAATAAAAAGAAAAGCAAAAAAGTGCCAACAGTCAGCACAGATTTGTTCAGCACAAATTATAAAATTGTGTAAAATTGTTTATATTCAGTACCTGGTTTTGATCTGCTTGTATTTATCAGACAAAACAAACTAAATAGTAAACTGTGTTGTGTAGTGAGTAAGCTCCATTAACATTAAATTCATATTATATCCAAACCAATTAAGTGTACAGTTCTGTCTCATTGTTTCACAAAACTAAACATCATAGTAGCTCTTTAACCTACCATAATAACTAAAACTGAAACTAATATATATAAAAATAAAATAGAAATGTCTTTGTAAAATAAAAACTAAATTAAACCTAAAAATACATGCTGAAGGAAAACTAAAACTAAACTGAATTTCCAAGTAAGGTCAGAAAAAATATAGAAATAAAAACTAATAAAAAGGCAAAACTATAATAACCTTGATATATTCACAAATATAAATAAGAATAGAATTCTATAATCTATATACTCTGTATATACATAAACGTATATAATACAAAGTTGATTGGTTCACACTTCGTTAACAAAAACTGTATTAAATGGCCAAAATTTTCAAAAATGCTCTGACAGATTTTCTATAAATTTATTGATGTTGTAGAAAAGCTTCTTTCAATCCTTAAGAATGTCACTCATCCCCAATCATCCTTACACTGTAAATTCTGTCTTAGCAGTCCAACAAGCAGGAGAATCCTACAATGTAGAAAAACAGCAATGTAATAGAAGATCAGTTGTACTTTCAGAAAGTCGAAAAGGCATATTAAATTTTTTTTTTATCTTACCTTCTCTTTATTCATTTGAAATGTCATGCTATTCAGCTCTTAAACAAGAAACCTATTGAATTTTCCATTCATAGATTATAAAGCTCACCTTGACCTTAATTATATTTTACTTTTTGTTTTTTCCCATACAATACCTTTTGATGTAGCAGGTTATTAAATATAGTGCATACAATTTTCTGATTGGAAAAACTTTACACAACAGAACTCCAATGGGACACTACAGTATTTTCTTTTAATATCAATTCCTCAAAGGTAGGACATTACATTTCTATAAATACAAATTTGTTAGACCACTCCAAACAAGGAAATCCTAGGTTTATTTATAATTCAAACAGGGTTACAAAAAAGTGTAATATTAGAGTACAAAAAGCACAGTGGTGAGTTGCACCGAGGAGAAATCATTCTAAAAAGGTAAATGTTTGACTTGTCCAGAGGATTTTAACAAAAACAGTTGAACAGAATAAGGCCAGCTCAACTACTTTCTCTAGGCAATATAAGATTGCAAAACACAAAAATAATGTTCTTTGTGGAAAGAAATCCTTTGCTTATATGTTTTCCCCAGTGTTGCTGCTTGTAGCATATTACATTGTTGGACGGATCTTCAAAGGAACAATGCTGCAAAATTCATTTGAAAGAATACTTGACAAGTACAGAATAACTATTTTTCAGGTGAACAATGAGTGCTAAAAACATTTGCCATTTTCAGCTAATTCTATTTCTCAGACCTGAAGAGTTTATTATACAGTACAGTGGATTTGGTGGCAAATTGCAAGTTGTGTTGCCTAACAACTCAAAAAAAACTGTGCAAATTGTATTTGTAAGGCTTTTTAGCCAGTCACATTTCAGATCTCCAAAGTGTAAGAGGGTAAGCTACATTTATTGACCATTCTTAAATTACCTCCTGGTACCCTAGTGTTCCTTAAATGGATTGTGATTTTCCTCCAGGCTATAGTTTTGCTTTGTGGTCAGCATCTTTGGTTAGACTTCAACCACCACCTCAATCTGTGCAATGAAACGCTTGCAGATAATGGAAGGACAATTTCTATAATAGACTTCCGCTGGTCTGCAATTTAGCTGCCACACAGTGCTGAAGTTCTAAAAAGCACAGCTGAATGTAAAAGGTGTTCCATTATCTGATAATTTTGTATACTTTTACACTGTCCTGATAAAATGTGACAATGAAAGTGAATTCATATCTCACTCTGAAAAATGCAACCCAGGTAAACAAATACATACTGTTTTAAGATAGAAATTCTGTTGTTGTATATTGGGAAATACAAGAAATGATAAGGTTTTGAAAAAAGAAAAAGACCTGAATCAGTACTTGCAGTGAATAATCAGTGAAATATGTGTCAAAAATCAATCAAAATCTATATTATACAGAACATTACACTGTGCATCACCACAATAAGGAACAGAGATATGGTTAAAAGAAATTAGATAGCAAATTACAACAGAAAGTCAAAATCATGAAAAACACCTTTTAAAAGTAAACTAGAACTAAAAATACAGTGGAACAGACTGATAATAAGAATAGATCACATCACAATAAACACAAGTACACGCAATATAAAATTCAAATGAAACAAGGGTAATTTTCATGCACAGTTTAAATGTGAAGACTAATGAAGCCTCAAGGACAGACAAAGCCTAAAAGAGCATTCAGCAAGAGTTGCATAATGAGGTTTTGATAAATTTTACCCACCTTAATAATAATAAAAATCTATAAAAAAGCCTGCCATGAATGCATCTGTAGAACAGCAAAATGTTCATTTTACAATGTTCGACACTGTAAAGTTTTAGATCAGAGATGAGTGATCTGCATTTAAAACATCATTTTGAAAACTATTATTAGACATGGTGAAACCACTTCTTTGTGAAAAGAGGGAATTTTTCTTTTTTAGTAGTCAAAGTACACAGAAAATATACATTATTGATAAAAGAAAGTAAAAATCACCAACTGATAGCACTGAGCAACAGAATAAGATCATTTTAAGAGGCCCAATTCAACTTTAAGCTTTAAAGACAACCAAAAAATATTACCAAATATGCACCATGGAAGCTGTCATATTATCCTTGAACCTTTTATGAAAGTGTTTATTTGATATTTTGACTTCAGCCTTCACACATTATACATGTCATGTCTACATTTTGTCATTTATTACTAAACATGAAAAGTGTTTCTGTTTTAATGATGTGTTTACATAGATTGTTGTAGAAATGGAACACACATGAAATGCACGTGTTCCAAATAACAATCTATTATTTCCCTATACAATTCTAGGTACCTCACTACCAGATAATCAAGGCTTGAGCTGGAAGAACTTTGTGCCCTTTCTGTATTGGTGGGGGAATGGTATAGCAGGCTGCTTGTTGTTTGTCTTGATCGACATTTTTACAAGCCAAAAGACGCTAACAGAGAGGTGCAAAGGGATTTAAGGTGGGCTAGAATTATGAGTTTTTTCATACACTTTGGTAATTCTAGTGTTAAAAATAGCTGGAAAAATATGGAAGAAAAAGGTGCTTGCTGTGGTTCGGGCTCATCTGTTAAGAATGTGCATCAACATTACAGAAATACTTGTTGATTTATAACTGTGTTACCAAACCCACCCAGCCATTACATTTTAAGGCTTATCTATCCAAAAGCCTTAGACCCTCTTCAAACTGCATTGTAAAAGTAGGCCAACCTTCCTGAGCAAGAACAACCATTTTACCACTAAAAACTCCTGAGCTTCAATAATGCCAATAAAATTATTATTCTTTAAAGAAATGCTTATGCAGAGATATTTTCCTTTATATATATATACTAGCAAATACCCGCTTTACAGCGTGAAGTACTGCCTTAAAATTTTATTAAGAAGAAAATTAAACCTTTTAATCTGAGGGAAAATATACCAATAAGTATTTGTTATGGATCTTTTGTATATCACATTGTGAGTTTTGGCCTCCAGTTGTAATATGACCAAGCTGTGCACTGAGCTTACTCTTGAGCATGCAACGCACAGTTGGCCATGTGAAAAGTAATCTTGTTTCAAATCTCACAGCTTGATTGCTGCTGTCATAATCGGTTTGAGTTTCATGGTTTGTTTCAATTACAAGAGTATTTGTAGGACTTGTGTTGAAGAGAATTCTGGCATCTGTCAAGCGTTGTAAGTATACAACCGGTTTCATCGATAACTCACATCCAGCTTTTGAGAGTTTAAACATTCATAAACATCAAAGTGTCCACTACTGAAATTGTCACCTGTGAATCTAAGATGTTTAAGAGGCATTGGCGGTTGTCAAAAGGTGTAAAATATTTGGCCATTTCGCACACTTTGAAAGCAACAACCTAACAATTCATCAACTCACATGCAGATCCATAGGTGAAGGGCTTAAGCATTTCACCTTATAGTGCTCCTGTGTAGTATAATTATCTCCTGTACCGTCATCAGTCCACAACTTGAACCTGTCCCAGTCATTTAATACATAAGACACAATGTTCCTCGGGTATCAAGAGTGAGCCTGATATGGCCGTGCAATATGTAACAAAGAGAATGGAAATAGGTAGGTGCCATCTCCGAGCATGGAAACAACTCTGTAAGTGACAGTTCTTTGATTGATGGTGATCACCTCGATAGACATGTTAATGGAGGTACTGTTGGAATGATAAAGGGAAATGGGTACCTGAACAATGTAAAGTAAGTCTAAAATACCTATACAATAACTATAATCATAATAAATGAACAATAAAACAGCGGAGAAGCCGTGGATTAAATTAAGAGGTTGTAGTTATCAGCAGGGAGACGTGAATCCCGTGGTGTAGCAAGGAAGGGAATGTAGAGTCGGGAGCGACGGACGCCTTATATAGGCAGGCAGCCAACAATGTGGGAGGCGTTTGGGATGGGGGACACAACGCCGCCTCACACGGCGACCGAGGCAGGCTATGGACGATATATGTACGTAAGTAGATTCAGTTAGTGCGGAAAACCCGGACAAATTTCTTGAAGAAAATGTCCATAAGTAACAAAGACCATTGAAAAGTTCTATATGGCGGCCAACAGTGGCATCATACCACCAAAATAAGTATGTACATTGGTTTCAAGTTAGCGGAGGGAAGCCGCCTACCAAATTTTGTGAAGATGGGGCCATGAATAAGAAAGTTCAACATGGCGGACGTTGTTGACCGCTATGACCGCAGCCGTAGAATTTCTAAATGAAGCCTTCTTAACTTTTGTAAGTAAACTGTAAGGAATGAGCCTGCCAAATTTCAGCCTTCTACCTACACGGGAAGTTGGACAATTAGTGACGCTTGGAAAATTCAATATGGCGGCCGACAGTGGCATCATACCACCAAAATAAGTATCGACATCGGTTTTGGTTAGCGCAGGAAAGCCACCTACCAAATTTCGTGAAGATGGGGGCAGCCTTCTACCTACACGGAAGTTGGAAAATTAGTGACGTTGGAAAGTTCAATATGGCAGCCGATAGTGGCGCCATACCATCGAAATAAGTATCGACATCGGTTTCGTTAGCGCAAACCGCCTACCAAATTTCGTGAAGATGGGGCCATAAATAAGAAAGTTCAACATGGCGGATGTTGTTTTGACTGTTATAGACCTTATGACCGCTTTCTGTAAAATTTCAAAAAGAAACCTGCTTAACTTTTGTAAGTAAGCTGTAAGGAATAAGCCTTCCAAATTTCAGCCTTCTACCTACACGGAAGTTGGAGAATTAGTGATGAGTCAGTGAGTGAGGGCTTTTGTTTTATTAGTATAGATATATATATATATATATATATATATATATATATATATATATATATATATGTATATATATATATATATAACATAAATACGTAAATAGAACTTTATTTGTCCTCAGATACAAATTTGGATTTTATGGAAGCTTTTAAAAAAATACATAAATAGATAATAGTTTGAATACACACACACAAAATGGTCTGAACCAGAACGACTAAAAAAGAAAATTTAAAAAGGCAGAAAATTGGTAAAAGAAGCTATAATCAGAAACAAAGAAAATTAATTCAGTAATATTAGATTATCCACAACATAACATCCAAACACATATAGATAGATAGGTAGATAGATAGATAGATAGATAGATAGATAGATAGATAGATAGATAGATAGATAGATAGATAGATAGATAGATAGATAGATACTCAAGAACTTAGTTGAGGTACAGTGCCTATAAAAGAAATCACCCCTTTTGGAATTCTTCATATTTTATTGTTACACATCATTAAATTCCCATAAATTTTAATATGACATTTTGACATTGATCAACAGAAAAAAGGGAAAACATTTCAATGCAAAATGGCCTGAATTAATTCCAAATATAGAACATAAAATACAGTAATTGATCACATAAATATTAACCCTCTTCATATCAGTGTTTAGTAGACACACCTTGGCAACTATGACAGCCTAGAGTCTGTGTGGGCAGGTCTCTATCCGCTTGCAGATCAGGACGCTGCAACATTTCCCCATCCTTTTGCAAAACTGCTGAAGCCCTGCTGTGTGATGGGATTGTGAGTCTTTGTCAGTATCTGTCCATCATATATTAACATTGTTGTTTTTAAGCCACTCATATGTAGATTTGGTTTTACACTTGGGGTTGTGGATCTTGCTGAAAAAAAAATATTCTCTTAAGACACAGATTTTTAGTTACAATACAATGTTTTCCTTCAGGATTTCACCATATTTTGCTGTACTCTTTTCACCTCTACCCTCACAAGCCTTTTAGAGAAAAAATGAAGTTTTGTGTGTTTTTTGCTACTGTACTATGTACAGTACTGTGTCTTTATAGAGTCAGAAAACTGGCTTATCTGGTTTCCAACAATGTTGAGTATATATATACAAAATGTCGTATATTTCTTATACAGTCCTACATTCTTTGACCGAACTGGGCTAAATTATGCATAGTTGCTGTCTAGGACCATATGGACAAGATAGACCACTTCAAAACCCAAAATTTTAAACCTTGGAGTCCCAGTGTGTTTTTTTTTCCCCCACACTTTGCACAACAGTGCCACCTGCTGACTCTGAGCAAGCGAAACATTCAAAGAGAGTGAAGCCTGAGCAGGTGACAAAATGACAGGAGCTTAACATTACTTACCCAGGCAACGACATGTACTGGTTCTATTTACTGTCATACAGAAAAAGATGTATTGCGGCTTTAGCAGGGGGTGTTGGGTAAGGGTTGATTAAGTGTGGAAATCCATGCAACACAAAGATGAATGAAAAGAATGTTGTTTAACCCTGCTTTGTCAGCTTTTCCTCATAATTTAAGCACTATGAACTGTCCACCTTGAGCTAAAAGAACGAACCAGACATGATAGTGTTCTTGGCTACAACCCAGGAAGGAGTTACTGCAATTCTGAAATCCAAATCAGGTACAAAAAGAACTATTTATCACGAAGGCAGAGACATTGACAGAGAGGCAGGGAGGATGATGGATAGACAGCTAACAATAACAACAGCATCACCATATAAAAAATGCATAAACCTTTACTTTGTTTCCTTAACCCGTTCTACAAATATACTTGTCAACAATGGGTGCTTTTGGCTAGTTTTTTACATTTTTTAATATATAGTATTACTAGGAACATATTTGTTCTGTTTCATTTTTTAATAAAAACAATGACTTCACTTTTTTTATTTTTATTTTGTCAATATCATTTGTCCTTTTGTTTTTCATGGCCATTTTGTATGCTTCAGTTTTATGTGCCATCATTTATGTGTCTAGTTTACGTGACCTGTGAAATCATGGCAGCTATGCTCTACAAGATGACTGTATGCCTTGAGATGCATCCAAAAATCTTAAAATCGTGATTAAGACTTGTGACTATTTATTCAGTTTTGATAACAATCCCCAAAAAAACATATACAACAAAACTAGAACCAACTTTGTGTATCCTCGAGAATAATTTTGACACATCTCTGTTGCTCTCTAAGTAAATCCAGTACGATTGAACACACCATATAACTGGTTCAAATATACAGTAATAAAGAGTTTTTGAAATGCAAGAATCTATATGTGCAATATCTTGAACAGTACAATTAAGATATGCTCTTAGAAATGTTTAACTATGTTTGTTAAACATGAAATGCCAAACTGAAGCAATTAATCAAATAAAGTATTGAATAAACAGCATTAAAATGTTACCAGTAATAAATTAGCTGAGCAAGTTCTAGCGACAAGATCGAGTCTTTATTTTTTTTTTTGTTTTTGCTTTAACCTCATCATTCTACATATTTTAATACAAAGTCTAAAATCTTCACTTTAAATGGCAAATTAATATTGCTTAATATATTCAATGTTTTGATCTATTTATATGAATTCATTTTCGAAAAAGAATTTTACATTGAAGGGTATGGTGCCTTCAAAAGCAAGGCAACATGTAACCCTGATGTCAGTACTGTCATGGATACACTCGTACATTAATAAAAAAACACTATCTTATTTGCAGTCTGTGCTTAGGAAGTCACTCAGGGAGACATCCTAAAGCCAGACATTTTTCCCAAGACAGTAGCAGGATCAAACATGGGACCTTGTGATTACAAGTCGTCTTGCTCTGGCACCTGAGCTAAGTAGTGGAATTCCAATAACTGTGCTCGATCCTTACGCAGCTATCTCTAGGGTATGCTCTATGCTCTGTTAGAGAGTTACTGATGAGCAAATCTTGAGTGGAAACAAATGGTGTCAAAGTGTGAATTCGCCACGGGAGGTGTGAGTGTAACCACAAAGCTAAAAGAGCCATCATTACACAAGAAGCCCTTTGGCAGCTAGCAGCCTAATTGGTTACTGATTGATGCAAATCTTCATTAGCACACTGCCAGAACTTGCTACTTGTAATTCCAGCAACCCTTTGGAATGTCTGATCTGATGGAGGATGTGCGGCTGAGAGAGGAGTGAGTTGAAGTCATGAGGAGAGACATCTACATGTCTTTGGAAAGGAAAAGGAAACAGAAGTACTTAGAGAAAGCTCACATGGACCCAAGGAGAACAGGCAAACACACAGACCAGACATCAAATCTAACATCTTAGGACTATAAGGCAGTACTGATAATCATTTGACACAATGCTGTTTATGTGAAATAATCAAAATGGTGAAAAAGTGTATATGGATTGCTCATGTAGGGCAATTATACGGTTAAATGTAGACAAATTATCCTAAAATAGTTGTGTTATTTGGATATCAGTTTATGCCAGGCAGCAAAATGTAGTAAAATTTCAAATTTAACCAAAGGTGTGCATGTTTAATCCTATACCCTGTATTTTCCCATAATATACAGCATTTAAATATAAAAATATTTTTTGTATTCAGAAGCATGTATGTAAACTAGCAAGAAGTAACTTTTTTCTGGTTTTTTTTTTGCTTAATTTATTGCTTCAGAAACATATTCAGTAGAACAAAGCATGATAAAATCCTCTATCCAAAAATTGACTGATTTTATTTCCACTTTACCCTGCATTTTCCTCTGCAGTGATTGTGTTTAAGTACCAGTATAAACATAAAAGACACTGGTTCAGTTCGGTAAGCAGAAAATCTCAGTAAATAAATGTTCAGGCATGAATAGCCCTTACTACAGCAGCTAGATACAATCAAAGAAGGTAAAATGATCTGTTAAACAGAATTACTAGCAAATACTCTAATACAGTATTTGTTAAGGCAAATGGGCTTTAATTAATTAAACTAGAATGTGACATTTTTACTGTTACTTTGTTTAATTTAATGTTAAATAAATAAAGAGATAGTTTAGAGAGACAACCAATTAATTTTTAAACTGCTTTATTCATTTCAGGGTTGAATGCATCTTACCAATGTTTTGTAAAATCATTATCTATGTACTTTTACATTTTATGTACCTATGTCTATACTGATCAAACTTATTTTTTAAAGTAAGAATCTGAGCAGTTGCATTTTATGATTTCTTATGCAGTTAATTCAATTTATAAACATAATGTGCTGAAAAAAGAAAATACACCCCCTTGAGACTTTAAGGTGTAACTTTTAAAAATAGATTTGACCTTCGCCTTGTCCTCACAAAGACCCTACGGCAAATCCATTTGACAAGGAGCAAACTTTGCTTTTTATTTATGCTTTATTTATCTTTTGATCCATTCATCCATCAATCTTATGAGCTAAAATACTCAGTGCAGGGTTGCAGAGAGCCAGTGCCTGAACTGGATAAACGAGGAACCAGCACCTAAATGGCACACCAATTCATTGGGAGAGCGCAGTCATTCCCAGAGGGCCAGCTTAGATTCAGCAATTATCCTAACACACCCAAATCTATGTGCAAAAGAAACGGAGAAACCAGTTGAATATTACATGGTCATTGATGCCATATACACACTTTTATATTGCAAAAATGAAAATGGCATAACACTGCATATGCATTAGACCTTTACTTGTCACTGTGTTTCGCCAAAAGAGTACACAATAATGACAACAACAACATCTATTTATATGGCATGTTTTCATACAAATGATGTAGCTCAAAGTGCTTTTCAAGATGAAGAAAGAAAAGATTATAAAAAATAAATATATAAAATAAAATTAGGCAATACTAAGTAACAAAGAATAAAGTAAGGTTTTATGGCCAGGAGGACAGAAAAAATAAAAGAAAAACTCCCGATGGCTGGAGAAAAAAAAAATCTGCAGGGGTTTACTATCACAATCCAAGGAAAAACAGTATGAAACACAGCACTGTGGCAAAACCATGCAAAAACAATAGTTACCCAGAATCTGTCCCCATCACATGTACCTTCCCCAAGAAACAAACATACAAATACAAAACAGGACAATCAAGCCAGGTTTTCTCTTTAAATCACAAGGAGGGAATATTCTCGTTATAAAATGCTAAAGATCAGTGATATAGTCCCTGAGGAGTAGCTTACTGTCACTGTGATCCATCAAGGAGGTGGAAAGTGTAAGTTAATAGGTGCTTAAGAACTTGTGGTTGTAAGGACCAGAAAGACGGTAACTTGGGATGATAAACCCTGACCCATTCAAGGAACAGCACTTCATGTCTGTCAAAATGTATCTTCATCGGGGTGCTGATATTTGGAGACTGTAATTTACTGAGAAAATAAGAGCAATCTGGGCAACAAATAATCAAGAGGAAGTTGTAGCTTTACTCTAACATAAGACATGCAGGAGAACTGTCTGTACTTAAGTGTTGTGTGGCTCTCTATAATGGAGGACAGGAGAAGAAGTTGAGAATGGGAAGCCCTCAGCAAAGTAAGGCCTAATGCCATTTTTCTAAAGTCTGATTCAAACTCTCACTACATTTGACGGGAGGTGACATAGGGCTGTCCAGAATGTCCCACATGGTCAGAAAAGCAGATAATTCACTCAAACTAGAATCCATTGTCATTGGTGATAGTGGAAGGCAGAATCCAGTGGGCAAAAAGGAAATCCAGAAAATCAGTAACTAATATATTTTATTACACTCTGTGAAGAGCAATTCAGTGATGCACGATGCACTGTTGCAGTGACAAAAGCGGGGTGCATCAGGTCCTGAGACAATCAACCTCATAAAGTAGCAGGTCCTCACTCCATCCCAGGGCACACTCAGGGCCTGCTCATTGAGTTGACCAAGGTCCTCGCAGACATATTCAATCTGTCCCTGGCACAGGCATCCGTGCCCCCTGCCTCAAGACCACTAGCATCATGCCCCTTCCAAAGAAATCCCAGGTGAGCTGTCTTAATGACTATCATCCCATTGCACTCACCCTTATTGTGTTGAAATGCTTTGAGACTAGTCATTGCACACATTCAGAAGTCATTCCAGCACCCCTCAACCCCCCACAGTACGATTACCACTGGAATCTGTCAATTGATGATGCGGTCAATGCTGCCATCCACACAATCCTCACACACCTGAGAGCAGGGGCAATATGTAAGAATGCTGTTTATTGACTATAGCTCAGTGTTCAATACAGTTGTTCCATGGAAACTGTGCAATAAACTTGTCTCCTTGGACTGACATTATCCTTCTGCAGCTGGAGGCTGAATTTCTTACAGACTGACCCAGTCAGTCAGGGGGGAAAACCAGAACAAGAACAATCAGCACCGCCTGCCCCAAGGCTGTGTGCTGAGTCTCTGCCTACACCCTGTTTACCAGTGACTGTGTGGCCTCTCAGAACAAGACCAGCATCATTAAATTTGCTGAAGACACTAAAGTCATAGGGTTGATTACTGGGAGAGTAGAGACAGACTATAGGTTAAAGATGGCAGGACTTGTGGCCTGGTGTCAGGAAAACAACCTCTCCCTAATACAGATAAAACCAAGGAGATGATTATTAACCCAAGGAAGAGGAAGCTGCAGCACTCCCATTTAAATTGGTGAGGCTGAGGTTGAGAAAGTAAAAATCTTAAAATTTCCCTTTGGAACCCACATCAGCAAGGATCTGACTAGGTCTTACAATACACAAAAAACTCATTAACTGAGCACATGAAAGACTGTTCTTCCAGAGGAATTTGAAGAAATTTGGTATGACAACCAAAATTCTCACCAATTTCTACAGGGGTACAATAGAGAGTGTTACCACCTGCTCTATTATTATATGGCATGATAACTGCTCTTTGAAGGAAAGGAAGGCACTTCAGTGTATAATTAAAACTGCACAGCACATTTCTGAGCAACCTTCCTCCCTACAGGACATCTACACCAGTAGAGTCATCAGGAGGTTGCACAACATAATTAAAGACAATACACATCCTCAACGCACACTTTTCATGCTGCTTCCTAAGGGAGGCACTACAGGGGTGTGAAATCACACCACAAGACTGACGCATAGTTTTTTTTCCACAAGCAATTAGACTTTTGCACAATGCTAAAAGTTAAAGTCAATCTAAACCATAACTCATAGCCTCATAATTGTACTGACTGCTGATATGTCATCAGGCACTGTGCACCTTATCTTGTAATCTTATAACTGTAATTGCTATTTATTTTATACTTCTTTGTCTTTTCTGTCTTTTCTTATGAAGGTGAAAGCAAAGTAAGAATTTTATTACATGGTTTTAACATGTGTTTTTTCACTGTGTATATAACAATAAACTGTTCTCCCTGTCTGCGTGGTTTCCTCCGGTGCTCTGTTTCCTCTACAGTCCAAAGACATGCAGGTTAGGGCACTGGTGATCCTGAATTGTCCCTAGTGTGTGTGTGTGTGTGTGGTGTGCCCTGTGGTGGGCTGGCACCCTGCCGGGATTTGTTTCTGCCTTGTGCCCTGTGTTGGCTGGGATTGGCTCCAGCAGACCCCTGTGTTAGTATATAGCAGGTTGGATAATGGATGGGTGGATGGATGACAATAAACATCTTGTATTCACTTGAAGCCCAGGTTATACACCCCAATGAAGAAAAGCTGGTATTACAGAACTCCATGGTGCTCCCGTCCATCTGCTCCCTATTTCAGGGAACCACACCAGATCACAGCAGCACTGTTTACAATTCCCAAATAGTCTTCATGAGACATGTTTAAGACATGAGCTTGAGGCAGCTAGTAATGACCATATAAGTCCCTCGAGGCTACAAAAACTCAGTCCAACAGAAAATCTTAACTTGTATCCTGTAGTATGGGACAGCTCCTGAGATCTCTGAGGACCAGCCTTAATAATTGAAAACCTGAAGCTAAGAGAGGGCTTGGCTACAATTCTATTGGAGCTCTTGCAGAGAGACACTGGCTTACAGTGGATAGTGCAGAATTTGAACAAGTTCAGCTTCACTGCTAGGCCCAAGGTCTATAGCACAGTAGGTGAATACAGATCCGCCATTTTAAAGGCCTGGTGAACTGTAATGTAAAGTTAGCTCTCTGACCAGCTAAAGGCTCTGAGGATCTTGGACCCACTGCCCAATGCTGTCAGTAAGGCTGTGAGTACCCAGTGGTCAGTGTGTAATGTGAATGCCCAACCATATATGGCCCAGACACATGCTAGAGCTTCACACTCATTAACAGGTATTTTTGTTCTGCTGAACTTAAGGAGGCAAAAGAAAAGGGTCATTCAGTACCATTCTGTAGCTGGAACAACACTGCTCCTAGTGCTACAGTATACTGGAAACATCACACATAAAAATTGATGGTCTGGAGATCTGCATTAGAACAGGTAGAGATGTTAGAATGTGATCCTAGACTGTGAGACTGTGGTGAGTGGAATACTATAGTAAAAATAGGAAATACTAGGTAGTCATTCCAAGAATTTAGCGACCTGTGTTACATTTGTGGGATTGGGAGGCACTGGATTACTTCAAATTGAAATTAGAGAGCAGAGCAAAATCCTACAAATTCAATGATAAGCACTAAGAAGACTTTTATCCCATGCAATGTGAGGTGATGAGTGGTAACTGCTTGAGCACTATACTACACCGTACAGCCAAAAGTATGTGGACACCCCTCCAGATTATTGAGTTTGGGTGTTTCAGCCTCACCCATTGTTAACAGGTACATTATAGCAATGCAATCTCCATTGGCAAACACTGGCAGTAGAATGTATCGACTGAAGGGCTCAGTGAATTTAAACGTAGGACTGCAATTGATGAGACCTTGCCACAAGTCAGTACTCTGAAATTCCTGCTCTGTTAGATTTGTTTAAGTCAATCTGTAAGTGCTATTATTGTAAACTGAAGAAACAGCTCAGCCATAAAGTGGTACAGCAGGGAAGTCCATAGAGCGGGATGGCCGAGTGCTGAAGGGCATCACTACAACAAAGTTCTAAACTGTTTCTGAAACAATATCAGTTCAAGAACTGTGCATGGCGAGCAGCTGCACACAAGTATAGGATAACTTATAAAGATAGCTTATATAACAAATATAAGTTAACTATGTACAATGCCTAGTGCAGGCTGGAGTGGTGTAAAGCAGGCTTTAATTGGACTTGAGAAGTGGAAATATGTTCTGTGGACTGATGAATTACAATTCACAATAGGGCAGTCTGATGGAGAAATCTTGATTTGGTGGATGCCAGAAAATGTCTACCTTCTGGACTGCATAGTATCTACTGTAAAGTTTAATAGAGGAGAGATAATGGTCTGGGACTTTTTTCAGAGTGTGGGTTATGTTCTTTGGTTTTAGAGTTAGGTATTGTTAGTGATACAGTATACAAAGACCTTTAAACAATTGTGTCTTCTAATTTTGTGAGCCTTGGCTTCAACCCTACTAATAAATTTGGAATGAATTGAAACACTGATTGTGAGCTGAGTCTTCTCGTCCAATATTAGTACCTGAACACAGAAATGCTCCTTTGTTTGAATGACCACACATTCCTACAGACACTCTCCAAAATCTTGTGTAAAGTCTTCCCAGATGTGTGGAGGCTGTTGTATCTGCAAAGGAGGTTGTTTGGGTGTATATGAGGAGTTCATCATAGACAGGTTCTGTTGGGCATGCACACCAATGTCAGTTGAGACAGATGACCACACAAGAGATGATGCCAATGAAAATTGCATACATCACATTCTGCAAAGAGCTGGGGTCAAAGTTGAGACCAAGCTGTAGCTTTACATAATAAAATGTTTCATTTTGGGTGACAAAGGCAATGAGATGTCTGATTTTGAGGTATTTGGATAAATTCTAGAAACATGGTACTGGGTAGTGACCACCTCTCAGTTGGAAATGGGTACTTACTCGGTATTAATGCTTTGCTCACTAATCTGAGGTCAATACTGAGACACAAGACCCCAGTCTTTCTATTTTCAGTCATGAGGTTTGAGACCCACAATAAGTCATTAATTGGCTCAATGATGCCAGCTTCCAAAAGGTTGTGTAGTTCAGCAGCCACACCCTTAAAAGATGTAGAGGGGAACCCAAATGGAGAGAATGGATGAAATATAATGAAGAATCTTGCAGTGGCTAATATTATGTTACAGTCAGGATTTAACCCTGGGTCAAGTTTCTTTCTTTTCCTTTAATGTTTTGTTTTTATTTACTTGTAATAAGTAATTATTTAATAAGAATTGTTTTGATTTACATTATTTTGTATACTGATTTCTTTCAATTTTTGCCTTACAGTATGTTAAATCTGTTTTACTGTAATACATTATATGAGTTGTGGGCAATGGGTGGTATCACCAGACATCCAGCCAATATATTCAGAGCAGAGTGTCAGTGTCCTTCATGGAAATATTATTTGTGAGCACTCCCTGTTTGGCTTTTGGATTGGACTGTGCATTTGCAATATATTTGTGTAAAGGCTTCTTTTTGAATACTTCTGCAGTTTTGGAATTTGGCTTCTGTTTAGGGTTTACAAATACTAGATTTTGGAATTGTTTTGTTGAATCTAGTTTGTAATATAAACTAGGTGTCCCAAGTACTAAAGAGTTCCCAAGCATGTAGCCTCAAGCACTAAGAAAAAACGCCTACTAGAGGGGGATATCACTCTCAAACTCAGACTAGCAATAAGGGCAAGTACCAAATCTTTATAGAATAAAAGATTTATTCTTCAAAAAAAAGATATACTAATCACATTGAAGCTCCATGTAGGACAAAGACAAAACATAATTACCTGTAGCTAGATGGCAATCCAAATCAAACAATACAGATTTCAATAGCAATGTCAAAACACAGAGCAGAAGGTTGTAAAAAATCACAAAGCACACAGAATTTACAAAAAGCACAGGAACTCCCCATTCCTCAGCACGCTCAAAATGAACCACCAGCAGCTGTGGGAGACCCTCCAGATATAATGTGCAGAGGGCAGTTCCTCGTTGTGGTAATACAACAAAATCAAAATCATGGAACAAAGGATACATTTTAGAGGCTCAGTCTCATTTAGGAACCTTAGAGCCTGCAGGAACCAGATGATTCTTGTAAGCTCAAAGGCAACTCAGGCCAATGAAAAACACAGGTAATTGCCAAAGCCATGGTGAGTTGACTATTTAAGTGTCTAGGACAGTAAAAGCCTGGACCTGTAAATAAGTCCAGGCTAACAAGATGGCACCATGGTGGTTAACAATTAATGTGAAATCAGAAGAGTACTTTGGGCCATAGTGTACAAGCAAGGAGAGGGTTCCCACCATTTCAATAGTAGTGCTGACATAAATGTATAGAACACCAGTGGGAACTATAAGAGCCAGGTGAGAGAAACCAGTTTGACAGTGGCCAAACTAAATAGAGATACAACTGCTTTAGTGTCTAAAAGCACAGAAGGATGCACATCATTCAAGTCCATAATGCAAGTTTTGTAGGTGTGGCATGTGGACCACACAGAGTGTATGGATGTTGATATTGTGAGCTGGAGGGCTGATCGCACCCCAAATAGATACAGACGGCCCTGGGAAAACCACAAACCCTGAAACACTGACTACCCTCACTTTGCTCCTTATCGTGCACTATAACGCGAATACAAGCTCCAGGTACTCCCCGACTTATAAGCCTGCAGCTGTCAGTTTTGGAATTGATTGTTTGCTTTTATCTCTCTCTGCTCTAGCGGAACTGTCATCTCTGACTTGTCATGGAGCACGTTTAAGCTCATGTGTTTGCAGTGTTTGAATAAAAATCCTTCTTGTTTCTACGACCTCCTGTGTCTCTGTGCAAATCTGTGTCCCAAGTGTGACAAGTGGTACCAGGAGTGGTTGCACAGATGGATGCCGCCGAAGACTTATTTCAGAGGTCTAAAACTTATACACTTAAAGACTGGAAACTAAACATGGATGACCCAATCCGAGCAAATTCAAGATTTAATACATAAAGTGCACTGCTGGTTTGAAGGAGACGTGATGGAAACAGTTGTTGTGAATATATTACTGGCCGGCATACCTGAAGTTCTTCGAGATGAATTTCTATGTCATGATATTAAATCATTAACGATTATGTCCAGACGATTAGAGGGTTCACAGTCCGCTTGGAGAAAGAGCGTGGATTTCGTGTGCTCGAACCTTGAACGAACGTCCAGGACATTCTGCCGCTCGATCGACAAGCTGCAGGACCTAAAAATCTAATGGGTAGGTAGGACCCGGAAATCCAGTCGTAGATGAGCGCCTGTTTCTGGGGAGACAGCGCAACAGTGGGCCGAGGAAACCGTGGACACTACAGAGCACGTCGACGTGGACGTCGCAGAGGATTTTTCGGAAACGGAGCCGACTGTAGATGTTTCCGGTGTGATCAACTCGGCCATTTGGCAAGAGAATGTCGCTTGTCTCCAGCTCATTCAATGGAGATTGACTGGCCAAAATTTGTTGCTCAACTATTACATATCCGGATGGAAAAGATGGCTTGTTGATCCCGTGAAATTGGGGGCAGAGAAATCTCAGCATTGTTAGACTCGAAGTGACCTTTGTATTGTGAGACAAGACTGTCTTAATGAACAATGCCTTAGAGACTGTGAGACTGTAAAAATACGCTGTGTACATGGTGATGTTAAAGATTATCAGACTTTACTTCTTCCTTTAACTTATAGGGGTCGCCACTTTAAGGTTTGGTCTGCCGTTTCGGACGTGCCCTTGGCCATTACTCATAGGACGGAGAAATGCCCTTTTCCAAACTGATTAAAAATGTAAGGGACCAGTAGTCCAGTCCACTAATGAACTTAGTGGGGGGGGGGGGAGAAGAAGAAGAAAACAAAGATGAAGAATTGGTATTGAACCCGATCTCTCCAGCGAGACGGAGGAGGTCACCCCGAAAATCTTCCAGAATGGGCTGGTCCTTCTACATATTCCCAGATTGCAAACGCCCAACACAAACCGAGCATTAACAAACAATCAGATTTTGTGCTTGCAGCATACTGATAGCTCATTAGAATATGCATTTAAACAGGCTCGCCCTCAATGACTCTTATTACCAAGAGCGAATTCCGGGTGTGAAGACCCCACACTTTATAGAAAAGGACGGTTGCCTTTTCAGAGTGATCTCAGATCATTTGGAGGGGGAATTTATTGAACAACTGGTGGTACCTGAAGCACATAAGGAAACTGTTTTGCATCTGGCACATTCACACATCTTGGGGGAACACCTCGGTGCCGACAAAACTAGAGACCGGTTATCAAAACGATTTTATTGGCTTAATATGGGAATAGTTGTTGAACGATTTTGTACTTCATGTCCAGACTGCCAGATCGTCTCTGCTTATAAGCCTCCTCGGCTCCCTTTGTCCTATGCCCATATTGGAAGTTCCCTTCAGCGTGGGATTAGATATTGTGGGACCTTTACCTAAGACTAAGGATGGTTACCAATATTTGCTGGTGTTGGTTGATTATGCGACACGATATCCAGAAATGATTGCGCTGAAAAAGGCCAACTCTTCAACTGTAGCCAAAGCACTATGTGATACTTTTACTCGTATTGGTATCCCTAGAGAAATCTTAACTGATCAAGGCACACCTTTCTTCTTCGTGATGAAACAATTGTGTGACAGCTTTGCTATTAAGAAATTGAGTACTACTGTTTACCATCCTCAAATGAATGGTTTAACCGAGCGATTTAACAAAACATTGAAACAGATGATCAGGCGAGTTGCTCATAATGATCCCACACATGGAATACTGTCCTACCTTTTGTTTTGTACACGGTGTGAGAATCACCACAGGCGTCCACTGGCTTGAGTCCCTTCGAGTTGTTATCCGGCAGGCGGCCGCGAGGCATCCTGGATGTGGTACATGAGGAATGGATAGGAAACGAGAGAGCAGCTCAAGGTCGAAGCTTTGCAGATCGACTAATTTCGTGCAAGACAGAATTTCTATGCTTTCCTCTATTGCTGTGGAACACCAACAGCGAGAACAGGAAACTCAGAGCGTCTTTACTATAGGCGAGCAAGCTCCGTAAGTTCAAACCTGGCGATCGTGTTTTGGTACTGGTTCCTCGATCCACACAATTCAGAGCTAAATGGCAGGTCCCCGCCATTATTGAGGAGCGTTTGAGTCCGGTAAATTACAAGGTTAGAATACCAGGCCGGCGCAAACCATTCCAGATTTTACACATTAACCTCTTGAAGGAATGGCACGACCGACAAGAGGTTAACACTTCCTTGGCTGCTGTTTCTCAGACCGATGTTACCATTGGTAACGATCTTACTGACACGCAAAAGACAGAACTGTTATCTTTGATAGAACGGAACACTGATGTCTTTTCAGATTTACCAGGCAAGACTAACATTACAAAACATAAAATTACCACTGAACCTGATGTTCGCTGTACAGATGCGCCGTCCGTTACTGGAAGCGCGGCGAAATATTGTGCGCGAAGAGGTAAAAAAGATGCTGACACTGGGTGTAATTCGTGAAAGTAGAAGTGACTGGTGCAGCCCAGTTGTATTGGTCCCAAAGCAAGACGGTTCGGTTCGGTTCTGTATCGATTTCAGACGCTTGAATAAGGTCTCTAAATTCAATGCTTATCCCATGCCCCGTGTCGATGAACTGTTGGAAAACTGGGTCAGGCGAAACTATATCTCCACGCTAGATCTCACGAAGGCATATTGGCAGGTGCCTTTGGAGGCTAGCAGTTGTGAGAAAACGGCATTTGCGACTCCTGACGGACTCTATGAATTTACAAGACTCCGCTTGGTCTTCACGGGCACCTCTAACTTTCAGCTGTATGATGGATCAGATCCACGCCTCATTCTGAATATTCCGTGGCATACTTTGACGATGTCGTGATTTTAGCAATGATTGGAAAACACACTTAGAGCAGCTTCAAGCCGTTCTTGAAAGCTTGAGACAGGCTGGCCTTACTGCTAACCCTAAGAAATGTAAACTAGGCATGTCCGAGACTCATTACTTAGGCTATTCTATGGGCAAGGGTTTACTTAGACCACAGTTAAGGAAAATAGAAGAAATGCTTGTTTACCCGAGACCTGAGACACAGAAACAAGTACGCGCTTTTCTGGGGCTCGCTGGTTACTACAGAAAATTCATTCCAAATTTTGCATATAGAGCTGCTCCTCTTACAGAACTCACTAGAGGCAGAAAAAACCGACCTATCTTGTGGACAGAAAATTGCAAACGTTCTTTCAACGATTTAAAAAAAGCATTGTCTTCTTACCCAGTTCTAAGGAACCCGGATTTCACAAAAGATTTTATCTTGCAAACAGACGAAGTGCATTTGGTGTGGGCAGTCCTGTCACAAATTTTGATGGAGAAGAACATCCAATCACATATTTGAGTATTACTTGTGGGGACAAACTTCACTTTGGTAACTGATCATGCTCCACTTCAGTGGTTGTACCGACAGAAAGATACAAACTTTCGTCTAATGAGATGGTTTCTGGATTTACAACCTTACAGTTTCACAGTAAAGCACCAACCAGGTTCTGAACACGCCAACGCAGACGATATCCTGACTACATGAACTTGGTACAGAGAGTCGCTTGATTCACAGGAATGTGAATAAAGCTGAGGGGGAGGGTGTGAGCTGGAGGCTGATCGCACCCCAAATAGATACAGACGCCCTGGAAAACCACAAACCCTGAAACACTGACTACCCTCACTTTGCTCCTTATCCTTGCACTATAACGCTGTAATACAAACCTTGCGCAGCTCTGTCAGTTTTGGAATTGATTGTTTGCTTTTATCTCTCTCTGCTCTTAGCGGAACTGTCATCTCTGACTTGTCATGGAGCACGTTTAAGCTCATGTGTTTGCAGTGTTTGAATAAAAATCCTTCTTGTTTCTACAAACTCCTGTGTCTCTGTGCAAATCTGTGTCCCAAGCATGACAATATAGACTAAGTGGCACAGATGAAGCAGGGGCCCAAGAATAGACTTCAGCAAAGTGTTTAAGCCTTCCACAGTTCTAGCACTTGTACCCCTATTGCAAGGCAGATCCAAAGCCATAGACAATTAAAAGGAGAAACACAGTTCTTTCAATGTTGTCTGGAAGGAGTCTCCAGCTACCCCATATAGTGAACTCTTCAGGAGGCAACAGTCACTGGTGCTGAAATGAAGAAACAGCAAGTTTAGCCGTGAGTTTAGCAACCAATTCAATTTGACATACTATGTCAATTCCTTTAGTAAGATTTGAATTTTTGGGTGCCATCAGTAATCTTTCATGCACTCTAGGATTATAGGCACGTTCCCTGTGGTGATTTCTGATAAATGTATTCTGTTACTTGGTAAACTTGCAGAAGCTTGCTAAACCACACAAGTCATCCATGAACTGCTAAAGTGACAACTACTGACGATGCTGGTGGAGGAGGCATCATCGAACAATATCACTTTGAGGTGTAAAGAAATGTGATGCTAGGAAATTTAAATGATGGAGAATACAAACCCACAGTTCCTACTATTTTAAAGCTGTACTACCCTTTGTGGCTATTTTGAATGCATCACTCACCTCATTTAGATGGATGTTAAATATGTTTTGGAAGTTCTCAGTCCAGCATGTCAATGGCATTGGAGGTTCATCCAGTAGTGTAAGGAACAGAGGGTGTCTTAAATGAAAACTTTGTCCTTATCGCCAATGTTATATTGTAATTAGCCCATATATATTATCACTCTTTTTACTCAACATACATCTCTCCATCTCAAAAGCATGTGCCATCTCAAAGCAAGGCAGAACAGTGTGAATTATTGGTATTGGTTAAGAATGCCACACAAGATAAAGCAAATGTTTGTAAGCTACAAACACAGTTACCCAATGTGCATTGGATGGCAACATGGTAGTCAAAATGTGACAGAGAATAGAGAGTTATATGAGGCTGCTGCAGGGATAGAATATGCAGTAGACTATAGACTATATCCCGTGGCAATGCTCAGTTAGAATTAGAGTTATGGTGTTAATCACTGAAGTCTAGAAAATACTAAGGAAAAATTGTCAGAATCAAAAGGGAATGTGGTCTGGATGCACCATTTGATAGGCAGGCTGAATAATTTAGTGATGTAATCGTATGTTTTTTTAAGTTTTTATCATAAATGGCTTAATGCATGGTCATGAATGTGTGAATGTTACCTCAAAGATGGTTAAAGAAAGTAGACACTAGTTTTGAATCTTAAGTGAACAGAAAAATGAACATAGACAGCAACATGAAAGAATAGTGATAAGAAGAGATATTTAATAATCATGTCACTGGTTCTATTACATTAATATCTCTTCTGATTTTTCTAATGTACTGTACATATATTCCATCAATGGTACAGAGATATATGAGAAATATTAACTTTGGACTAGACATACAGTATCATATTTTATAAACCTCACATCCTGGATGAGTTCCTACACAGAAAGAAAAGTTTCTGTTGTAATGGATCCATTTTTGAGTTAGGAGTAATGACACTGATTACAAAGCTCCATATTGGCAAGGCTGCAGAGGTAGATAAGATATAAGCAGATGTGATAAAGGTATTGGTTACTGCAGGAATATCATGCTTCAAGATTCCGTAGGAGGTAAGGACAGTGCCTTTTTCACACTACAGTGGTAGTACCTATTTTCAAAAAGAAGCATAAAAGAGTATGTTTTAGCTATAGAGGGATCAAACTGGGGCACGGTGGCTCACGGTGGTTCACTTCCGGTCCTCCCTGCGTGGAGTTTGCATGTTCTCCCCGTGTCTCGTGGGTTTCCTCCGGCGCCGGTTTCCTCCACAATCCAAAGACATGCAGGTTAGGTGGATTGGTGATTCTAAATTGGCCCTAGTGTGTGCTTGGTGTGTGGGTGTGTTTGTGTGTGTCCTGGTGGGTTGGCACCCTGCCCAGGATTGGTTCCTGCCTTGTGCCCTGTGTTGGCTGGGATTGGCTCCAGCAGACCCCGTGACCCTATTCGATTCAGCGGTTAGAAATGGATGGATGGATGGGATCAACCATCCCATCCGTAATGTCCCTCTTCTACATGCATGGTCTAAAGTTTT